>NW_011887804.1:562015-647923 GCF_000806365.1 Fopius arisanus | reverse complement strand
TAGCCAAGCACGTTACCGCTAGGATAACGCACCATTACAATAAAATAATTTCATTAGGAGTATATATTTTGCAAAAGTATCGTTTTAAAAAATTGTTAATTTATCAAATTCACAGGATATCTTTCCGCTTTTCAAAAATTCAGTGTTTAAACGATATTTAGATTGATTAGCCAATTGAAAAAAGGTAAAATTGGAATTATTTAAAAAAAAAAAATGAATGATGCCGGGATTGAACCCGGGCCGCCGGCGTGCCAGTCGAGCACGTTACCGCTAGGACAACTCGCTCATCCTGAAAATATATTTTCATTAGTGATATATCTTCAGTATATTGAATAATTTTTTTCATTGAAATTCCACAAGATGTGGTTTCCCCCTTCCGCTCTTTCTACAGTCGGCTAAATTTCAGTTAAATAAATAAAAAACAAAGAGCATTCATATCGCAGAAAATAAAATTCACCCCGTCGATTTAATGGACACCCCAGCATTTGGGTGTTGCGCCCTCCATCTCTTGGGGTGCAGTACTACGATGCCGCTGGGTCACTCAAACGCCCAGAACTGTGCCTCTACTTCAGTCAATCCTCTTTGGGCCGGGCGTTAAAAAATAAATAGAACATGGCGGTCACACCGTTGCCGCGTAGATTTATCCCGCGCAAACTCTAGGTGCACATTCTCACGTTCATCAAGATAAATATCGAAATATTTTCCTGAAGCAGTCTACAATAGTTTTCAGAAGTCATCCCTCCAGGTTTGTAGACGAATACTAATTTATGTTTCACTCCATGTACCTCGGCTTCGAGGACCTGATTATTCGTCGACATTGGGATTTGTTTTATCTCTGTTCTATACTCATGAGAACGGAAACAATAATTCATCTGTCGCTTCGGTATTTTTAATAGATTAAAAAACGTCCTGGCTACAATTGGCATGAATTTTTTTTGTAGTTATCCAGGTATTTGTGCTGTTTTGGATAATTTTTATTCCGAGCGGCCGGCTCTAGAGTGAAAACCGAAGATGTGTTCAATATGGGATTTAGAAGGTCATGGGTGATCACATTTTCATGAGTTCATCTTAGGATTGGATCATTGGAATTCCAATTATATATGCAAATTAATTGCACAGGAAAAGTTGCCTCATTCTCTTAAAGAGCATTTTGATTCGATGACATAATGTCATAGTTTCATCATTTTTTGTTGACTTTGAATATTTTTATCTGATTACACCAGATATTCGTCATGGTTGAGGGCGAGACGGTGGATGTGAAGACCCTGGAGAGTCCCAGTGCGTCAAAATTGAAGGAATCAGATAATAAAATGGACACTGAGGAGGTGAAAAAACGTCCCAGGGAGGAAACGAGTGAGGAGGAAGAGCAGGATGCATCAGCGAAGAGAGCGAAAAAGGAAGAGAGTTCTGAAAACGAAAGTGAGACCTCGAAGAAAGCCAACGGCACTGAAAAAGATACCGAGGTGAAGAAATCAGATAAATCACTAGAACAAGGAGCAACAGAATTGAGTGAGAAAATCGATAAACGGGAAGAGAAGAAGGGTGAAGAGTCAGAAAAATTGGAGAAGGAGCAGGAAAAGTCCACAGAGGAATCAAAAGTGACGACATCTAAATCGAAAGAGCCAGAGGTGGTGAATGGGTTGGAAATGTCTGTTGAATGCGCCAGTGACAAGGAAGAGACGAGTTCTGAGAGTGAGGATGAGAAGACAAAAAAGCCAAGACCCAAGACGATTATCGTTAAAGCGAAAGCTAATGATTCTGAAGTTGAAGTGAGTGGTTCAGAGGATGAAGGGGCGAACAATCAAGAGGAGGAGGGTAAGAAAGAGAAGGAAGAGAAGGAAGAGGAGAAGGACGAGGCGGTGGTGAAATCAAAGGATAAGGAGTCATCGGTGAAGAAGGATGAGGAGTCCGCTGAGACATCGGGTGTTGATTCCGAGGAGGAGAATGCCTCGGAATCTGGGAAGAAGAGCAAGAGAGGAAGGCCCACGAAGAAAGCACCTGTGAAACCTCCTGCAGACAGCAAGAAGAAACGCGGACGTCCCAAGAAACAAATTGCGGAAATCGAAAAGGAAGATAATAAAGATAAATCGGATAAATCTGGCGAGAAAAAGAAAGAGAAAGCGAATGAGGATGAGAGCGAGGACTCCAAGAAATCAGGGTCTGATAGGAGTGATGATGAGTCTGAGGATGATGGAGGAGACTCAGATGACAAGGGAAACAGAAAAAGAAAGGGGAATAATGGGGTAAAACTACTCAGTTATTTAATCAAATAAAATCGATAGGTTCAATTCAGAAGATAAGGTAAAGGGCAATTTTAATTGATGAATTCAATATTTCAGCCACCAGAGAAAGACACAAGGATTAAATCTATGAAGAAGTACTTGAATGTAGCAGGCATTCGTGTGAAATCATTCGATGAACTCTGGGCTGGGTGTAAAACCAATGCTGCACGTCTAAGACGTATGAAAGAACTTCTGGAAAAGAATGGAATCAGTGGAAGGCCGTCGATGGAGAAGTGTAGGCAGTTGAAGGAAAAATTGAATAGAGCCAAAGAATTGGCAGAACTCGATCCCCAGAACATTATCTCTGAAGGTTTGAATATTCTATTCGGGTTAACTCTTTAAATCTTTCTTATTCATAATTGAGTTTTATTCTAGGACGTGTGACTCGCTCAAGAACAGCTAAAACCCCCAGAAAGCGAAGTGCAACTCCACAGTCATCGTCACCCTCAGTCACTCCAGACAAAGAGCTCCGTAAGAGAATTAAAAATGTCGTGGATAGTGATTCAGAGTGAGACGCCGTGAGGGAGATTTTTTCTGAGTCTTCTAATGTACCTCCCCTTTTTTTCTTGCTCGCTGTTAAACAGGAAGGAAAGTTTATGAATAAGTTTGCTGGAGTAATTTACATAATTTCTGTAGCAAAACGATAAAACGTAAATCAGAAATCAGACGTTCTCATTAATTATGGACATAGTTTGCATTTCAGTAGCAAATTATTGCAGAGGAAGAATAATTTGTTTAATTCTGTAAACTCCTTTACTGTTCCAACGAAATATTCGGCAATTGAATTACAATGCTCTGACCCACATTAATTTTTTATTATTGAATTTACTTCTCATTTCTTTGGCTCCCAACAGCCTAGATACTGGCAGTTACATATTGAAAAATATATTTTTCGTATCTCTGAATGATAGACGAGAGCTGTTGGTATCTGATAAAATATTTGTGTTTAAATGTTGCTGGAGTAAATGAATGTTTAACATTACAATGACTCGATACTCTTTGTAAATTTTTTTGAACGTTGATGATAAAATAAAAGTACTTTATTCTATAAATCGTGTCGATATCAGTACAAAATTTCACCGAAATATCCAAGTATCAATTATATTTTATTTAGGAATGTTGTGATGCATTCTTTGCTGCAGAATGGTTTGTTCTCTTTGATAGCCATTCTACCATTGAGAAGACTTTTTTTGCAATTGGCACAGCAGAAGCACTCCTCGGAGGCGTGGAAGTCCAGATTTTTCACATTGACCCCCTGTTGGTCAGCGGCAATGACTCTATTACACGCAGAACAAGTTTTTGCGTAAGTCTTTTGGTAACATGGAAGACAAAGTGGTCGATCACTTTCGGAGATATATTGCTTTCCAGCGAGAGGCTCATCGCAATCCCAACAGCAGAAGTGTTTCACGTGATAATTGTGACCCTCCGCTATTGTATATTCCCTCACGAAAATCAACTGAAAAAAACCAAATGAATCATTAAACATAATGAAATTAATTCCAGGAAGGACTTATCTTTAACTTTCCAAGGAAACCAGGACTTACCTCATCACAAGCGAAACACCTGGGTATCTCCAGGAGAGCGGCGAAGTCACGACCGCAGTACAATTTACCCTTGTGGTAGAAATAAACGAGATCAACGAGGAGTTCATCACATGCTGAACAGACAAAACAGCCAGGATGCCAGGCAGCGTCTTTCGCCTGTTCAGCAGTGACAATGACATCCCCGAGAACAATATCCTCGGCACACTGTTGGCATTTCTGCTTAATCGGATAAATCGTCATATTTTCCACAGCCGAGGTTAGCCGATTAACCCCCGGATGCTCCATTGTCCTGACAGTACCAACAGCTGCCTCAGGGAACACTGGATTCTGCTGATTGACAGAATGAATGACATTCGGATTAATTCCCCCATACGACAGCAACTGAGAGGCCACAGGTCTGGTGTTGTCAGTGATCCTGACATCTCGTGTGCCAGGTCCACCCTCGAAATCTCTAGATCTCATGGGGATTTGACTCTGAATATCGGATTCTTCCTTATCTCCGTATTTCGAAGAGAGTTTCTCCCTGATATAGGAAAGTCCCTTCTCATCCAAAGTACTAGCAATAATGTCGTTTGAGTTGATTGAACTGGGTGGCAAAAGGGCTTCTGACAGCATCTGCTCAGCCAGAATGGAGTTGTCATCGTGTGAGTTGATCGGTTTCTCCAGCTTTTTCGCCCACTGATGAGATCTCAGGGGTTTATTGTCATTCACTACGTGATCCAGCTTCACTCCACCAGTTCTCTGGTACTGGGGATAACAGGGAAGAGTGTTACTGATGGTCCCAGGGTGCTCAGGGTAGAGATTTGACTGAGCAAAGTGTAGGGCTGTGTTCATGGAGTCTTTTAGGATTTCTGGCTGACCTGTGGAATTCAGTGCATAACATCCTGGGAGCTCAGGAGGAACTGGTGGATTGGAGATGTCCCTTCGAATGCCATTCGATAGATTTATTCCAGGATTGTCAGCTCCAGAAACTGCTGGAGTCTGAGGAAACTCGTTTTTAATATCTCTAGACATCTGGTGAGGTGTTCCTTGTCTCGATGCTTCACTGAAGAACTGATCAGCTGAGGGATTTGACAAAAATTCTCGTTTACTTGAGGTTAGAATTGGATCACTTGGACAAAAGTCTTTTGAGATCAGATTTCCTGGGGTGCTGTGAGATCCTGGAGCCCCTAGAGGGACAGCTGTTGTCTCGTCTTGTGGAATTCTACTGATATTTCCAGAAATCTGGTATTGACCCAGTTTTGATGACTCGCTGGAGAATTTATCGAATGGTGGATTCACCAGGAACTCACGTTTAGTCGACGCGAGAATCGGATCAGTTGGACTTTTGTCTCGAGACAGATGAGATTTTTTCTGTACGAAACTACTTGGGGTCCGAAGATTCGGGGAATTACCGAGTATTGGTGAGGGTTTGTGCTTGGGACTGAAGCACTCAGAGGCATTGGCAGGTGTCATCATGGCTCTATCAAAGGGTCGAGCTGTCGTAAATTTGGAAACTCTCCCCTGTCCAACGTATTTCTTCAAGTTCTCCAAATATTTCTCAAATTGTTTCCTCTCGGAATCGGTCAGCTCGTCGCACACCTTGTGATCGATATCGTGGAGAGGAAGTTGTTTCTGGAGCTGTTGCTTCCTCAAAGCAGCACCAGCTGTTCCCTTTATTGGCAATTTGTCCTCGGGGAGGGCCTTCATGTAGTCGATGGCGAGTTCCTTCGAGGCGTCTGGAGGCGCCCATTCGTATGTCTCCTCGTTTGATTTTCTCTTGAGGATTATTGATTTTTTCTTGGGGGCCCCACTGGGACCGAAGAGCAGATCGAACTGTGGGAAATCCTCATCGGGCACATCGTGATCGTCTCGGCTGCACTTGCAATTTTTGCAAATTTTACGCCAGAAGTGGAGGTCCAATCCCGGACACGACACTGTGCACTTTATGCAAGGAGATCCTGCACCTACTTCGTGGGCCAGACGCGGCTGCAAGGTAATGACAAAATTTAAATTCAATTAAACCTTCCAACGACTTTTGATAAAATGAATTCAAATTATCCTTTCCCGGAAAGATGACGTGAGACTTCCACAACCCAAACTTTTCCGCAATCCCCCCAAATTTAATTTATACACTCATATCCTGTGATTAATCCTGTAATTCTCCTTGCCCCTCAAAAAAATATCCAAAATATAGTATTCAAGGAAAAAATTAAAATATAATAAAAATGAAAACCATAAACTTACTTTTCTTTTCCGATTCTCCAGCTCCAGGAGCCACTTGGGGCGATTGGCCTCTTGCTCCATTTGCGTGTTGTGCCCCATGAATTATCTAGTAATTTTCCATTAATATCTCCTTCAATAAACCAACGAATATTGCTTCAAGTACTTTAATCTCCCACACCCACAATTTCATTCAACTACAACTGCTGACTGCAGAAAATATTCTTCTCGTTCTGAGTATGAGTTGCACTCTGACTCACTACCCCCACCCAGATACGTTGAGTCAGACTAAATATCCACATGTGTGTGTAATATAAGACGGTAATTCAATCGTTTTACGCACATTTTTCGGTGACAGAGTCAATGGCCCTGGAGGAATGTCCTGAGTCCCTTATATTTACGATAACGCCACTACGTTTTCATCACTGGATCAAAACGCAGGTCATTCACGTATTTCGTAGAGTTCTGAGAGCTGAAAGTACAAAGGACCATGTGCAGAGGGAATGGAGGGGGCCCCCCCAGGCCCCAAGCTCCCAGGCCCCAAGCCCCCAGTCCCAGAACACAAGGGAACAGAGATGGAGAGAGAGAAGAAAGAGACAACAAACTCATGAGTTTCTCCAAGGACCTTTCAGTCCCGATTTTTATTCAAAAAATCACGAATAACATTTTTTTCAATCACTTCTTGTTTGAATTATAAAATATTTTACACGCCAAACGCCTCGTCGAAATCCTCCTGCGATATCTGAAAGGCATGAAATTCTGGGGTTTATCATTTTCGAAAGGATGTTTATCTTATCGTTGGACCGCGGCTATAAATACGTAGGAAAAAGAATGAACGCAAAGACCTGGGAATTTTCTGTGGATTTACTTCGGGAGTTTATGGGAATTCTCTTAAAATTTTGGTGTAATTTATTGGATAATTAGAATTAACAAGAATTACCTTTTTCCTCTTCAATTTTTTAATCAACGCGATGTCCCTCGCAAGCTCCTCGATATCCTCGAGGGTAGCTTTCCTCTTTTTCTTAACAGGTTTTGCATTAGCAGTCTCGATCCTTTTATTCCTCTTCTCCTTTTTTTTACCTCTCTTCTCCAGTCTCTCCATTTTTTTCTTCTTCGCCTCAGACCAAGGCTCACTTTGCTTAGCCCTTCGTTTATCCTTGCTCGGCCAGATCCCCGTGTCGTGATAAATACTGAGTTTTTCAAGGCGTTTTACCTCTCGCTGTTTGTCTCTGTATGCGATCTTATTAACGTCTACGTTGGCCTCACAAAAAACCGAGAGATCACGTCCCCTGAGCTCCGGCATTTTTGGCATTTGGAGAAGTCCAAAGGACATGGCAATACCCCCAAAATCCAGATCCTTCAATCGCAGAATTAAATTGCACTCGTGTTTATTGTAAGACTGAATGTACGACACAAATGCACGATTTGCTTTATCGAACATCAAACGATCCTTCATCTGTAAATTTCTCATGCACTTCAGGCACTTCTCGATGAAATTCTTCTCGACCTCCACCTGAATTTCCCCCATCTCGACCTTCTGATTTCGTTTTATGAAGTCGATGTAGGCGTCCTCGGTCTCCAGGAGAAAGACCAGGGCGTTCCCTTCGTTGCCAATTCTAGCTGTTCTCCCACAGCGATGAACAAAACTGCTGGCAGTCGACGGTGGATCGTACTGGAGGACCCAATCAACTTCTGGAATATCAATTCCACGTGCCATTACGTCTGTGCAGACAAGAATTCCACAATCAATCTGTCGAAACTCGTCGAAGATCTTGTGACGTTTTCCCTTCATCTTTCCATGAAGTGCCAGGACCTTTGCTCCTGGTAGCATTGATTTCAGGATGTGGCTGAAGTAGTCGACGCAGGCACAGGTTGAGAAGAACACCATGTACTTCAGGCTCGTCCCCTTGGAGATGATGAAATGGATGAGAGATGCCTGTTTACTCTCAGCTGAGACTATCGTGTAGTAATTGCTGAGCAACAGGGGAGTGGAGACACACGATTTTTCCTTGATCGAGACGAGAGTGGGATTTCGCAGACCAGCACGAATCAGCTGTTGCAATTCCTTCGTCTGAGTCGCTGAGAATAATCCCGTTCTCCTCTGTCTCGGGAGATAACTGAATATTGAATTCAGGGTTGTGGAGAAACCCAGATCCAGGAGACGATCTGCCTCGTCCAGAACCAGAAGCTCCAGTGATTTAACACTTGCCACTAAATTAACATCCTTACAATTGGTGAGTACATCATCAAGTCTCCCAGGCGTTGCCACAATAATATTCACTCCCTTCTTCAAACTCGCTATATCTTCCTTCAGAGTAGTACCACCTACCAATAGAACTTGTTTCAGCGTTGTCTTCACCAGGAATTTCTCCAAAATCTCACTAATTTGTGTGGCCAACTCTCTCGTTGGCGATATGACGATTCCACCAATTTCAATCTTCTTCCACTGGTCCTCTCTCCTCTGCAGAAGGTCCAGTAGAGGAATTAAAAATGCCAGGGTCTTGCCACTTCCAGTTACTGCCTCAGCAGCCACATCTTTTCCATTCAACAAAATAGGAATACATGCTGCCTGAATTGGCGTTGGATATGTGAATTTCAATTCCTCAAGTGTCTTTACAACCGTATCACTCAGTTTTGACTCCAAATCCTTCCACTTTCTTTTTTCCATGTTATTGTTGGTGTTTCAATTATTTATTCATGGCTATTCGACTAGGTTATGGACGTTTGACGTTCATCCACGTGCTCTGCTATTCATCTTGCCATCTTCAGTGAAAATTAATAACTTCATATCCAAAATAAGTTTTGCATGTGCATATGAACGGAATAATAAAACACATATTAAACAATTGCTCGTAAATCCCCGAAATCCCAAAAGGATTTAGAGTAATCGTATAAAAATATTAAACCAATAACTCAATTAGTTATAACGTGTCAAGATGTGGCGTGGACCAGAGCCTGGCAATACCAAATACGAGATAACCTGGAAAAAAGTTTCAAACACAATAACCGAGCGAATGCAGGATGAATCCTTGATTCATCTCTTCACAGAACGAAGAAGATTGAGAAGACGAACAAAATTGCTGAATAATCATCTGCGAAGGCCAGCGAACCGGATGATTTCGTACCCTGACTACATAAAAGCCAAAACAGCTATTTTGAGAACTCTATCAGAGGACGAGGATACGAATGATTCAGACTCCAGTGATGATTTATTTCAGCCTCATGAAAAAGGTAGTACTCCGAAGGCTTGTGCTCTTCGGACACTCCTGGAGGACATGATGTTGAAGTCGCCAGGTTCTACTGATGAATCTGAGCCGAGGATTGAGGTTGTTACGAAGAGAAAGCGTGGGAGACCTAGAGGTAGTTTTAAAAATCGTGTTCATAGACGAAAGAAATCGGATACCAGTGCTTCAGAGTCTGAATGGGGTGGACGTAATCTGGATGTCTCTAGAAGGCAGAGTGCAAGGATCAGGAATTGTCCATCAGAAATTTCAAAAACTGCAGCTTTATCGAATAAACGAAAGAAAGACGATGAATCGATGGCGGGAAGACAATTTAATTCTGATAAATCAGCAGAAGAGTCGATTGACGATTTTCAATCTTCTGTGGAAGAATTAAAAAGAGTTGAGAATATTTCGAGGGTTTCGAATGGCGATGGTGAACCAGATAAATTAGAGGCATCAGTAGTTCGTGAGGGGAAAAATCATTCTTTCCCTGGGAGAAAATTGAGGCTCGGGCCTGAAGAGCGAGATTCGAATATAGATGACTCAGGGGACTCGGACTCGTCTGGGAGGCGAATAAGTCAGTGTGGAAATCAAGAATATTCTACAACTACGCGAATAAATATTGAAAATAAAGACTCGAGCGATGAGTTAGACACGACATCCAAGACTGTAATCCAAAATTTTGAGTTTGTTGATGTTGACTCCCTCCGGAGAAAATTCATTTCAAAACCAATTTCGGGACAAGATTCAAATATTGAGGAGAACACCTTAAAAAGTCCTGATAAACCCAGGAAATCAGGATTTTCTTCTCCAGAAGTCGTTGAAATTTCTCCCGAAAGACAATACAAGAAAGACGTGAAAAAAATAGGTACCACACACCGAATAAAAACAATGGAAATGTCACGAATGAATAATAAAAAAACCACGAATGACGCCACAACCCACATCTACGAGAAAATATCGAAAATGATTACCAACGGGGTAGATCCGCACCTAGCAGCCGACGCCAGCAGGATATATTTTACAGACAGCTCTATAAATGGCCAGGAAACACCGGCAGCTTACACCACCGACGAGGGAGAATTCATGACCCCTCATACTTCAGATTGCGAGCAATCCGAAGACGAAGACAACAAAAAATGGGAGACAATTGAGAGTACCGACGACATATCATTGAAGTCTGGAGAAAATAAATCCAGGAAGAACTCAGTGGATGGAGACGATATATTTGAAAAGGAAGAGATCATCATCCAGCCTGAGCTGAACGTTGTGGAGAGTGACATGAACCGGGAAGACCCCGAAACATCTCCAGGGAAAAACGCACTTGCATGTCAAAATGATTTTTTACATGAAGATAAACATCTGGATGCAATTGACACGAATGGATTTTCTCAGATCTCTACAAGTGATTCTACATTTCATAATGAAACTGAGGAACAGAAAAATGATTTTGTGGATACTGATCCACCGAATCTAACCGCTTTCAGCCAAGAATTCGATGCAAGAAATGGAGAAAATATCAAAGACATCGAAGAATATGTTGAAAATGTTGTAAAAGAGTTCGATAAAAAAATCGCAGCTGAAATTGATTCAGTAAATGATTCAAAACCTAATTTAGTAGCAGAAGCTAGTAGAAAATCAACTCCAGAGTCTAATCAATCGATAACCCGAAAAGATTCCCCTGTAAATGAAGAGAATTATGAAAAACGAAATATTAATAATCCAGGAGACTCGAATAAATTAACTGGAAAGGCATCAGTCTCGTCTCCCTCAATCGTAGGCAGGAGTCCTAAAACCCCGAAGGAGGTGAAACGAAACCTGATGACAGTACTTGATGAGATATCACGCGAGACACCACCTGGAACTGTCGAAAAAACCAAAAACACCTCAAGTCCCATCAAAAATGGAATTGAAACCCGTAATCTAGGAATTTCAAGTTCAGATGGAGAATTCGGGATTCTGGATTCCGGAATCGATGAAGATTCCCCCAATCCTCAGGTTTCACCACAGGAATATCCCGAATCTAAAGAAGAGGAGGGAAATAACTCGAGAGAAAGAATCAGAGAGTTCTCACCCAAAATGCCAGTAGTACCTAAAGAGAAAAAAACTGATAAAACTGAAGACAAAACTGAAGTAATTACTCCATCCAAGAAGATAGCTAATGTGAAGATCACGTGCACTGAAGTTGTAAAATCGAAGTACATGATCGTAAAAAGTCAAAAGACCAGGGCAGAAGAGAAATTATCTTCTACTGAGGCTCCACTATCCCCGAGGGAGATAATCCCTAGATCTGAAGGAACCACAACTCCTGAGAGATTCACGAAATATTCAGAGGAGCCTGAGGAAGAGGAAGATGATCAAGACGATGAATTCAGGCCTTACCATCGAGTCACTGAATATCGTTTCAATTTTCCATCATTCAGGGATCAATTAAACGATTACAATTCTGATGAGCAGGAGTATAACGCTCTGGACCCAGAGCATTCCGTTTTTCACGAAGAAGACGAGTGGGAGAGATCGAAGAGGGAAGAGCGAATGTCTCTAGCTGTTGCAAGTGAAACTGAGTCTCTGAGATATGTTTTAAATACCCTTGCTGCCAGGGCGAATCGTGTGGATGACTGGTATGAGGATGAAGCGAATGTCCTTCAGGAGGAAATTGAGAGGGAGAATTCGGAGGGTTTAAGAGACGTGGTGGATCCAGAATTGAGTGAAATCCTGACGAGACCCACGAGCATCCCGGAGTTTATTGAAGGGAGTGATCTCGTTCCCTCTGAGGCAGTCGCATCGTTCACCCTTGGGGATATTGGAGAGGATGATGATATTTATTTAATGGAGATACCGAAATCGATTTTGGAAAGGAATTTGGAGGGCCAGAGGCTGAGATTAGGAGAGAGGAAGATTATTATTGGAGAGGGTCGGTATGAAGTGCAGAGGAAGGATTCAGAGCCCATGTCTTGTATTATGAATTGTGGTGATGCTAGAAATCGATATAAAACGGGAATCATCGAACCTGTAGACAATATTGTTGTGAGACAACACGTCAGGGATGATGTGATAACGAGATCAAAGATAGGACTAGAATCACGAATGTCTGTGCCGTTTCCCAGGAACATCAAATCGAGAAATCCTCTGGTTCTGGGTGGTCAGGGTGATAGTGATCAGCTGGAGTCGGGTAATATTAAGGATGCCTTTGTGAATGATGATGCTATCGATATTATTGATGAAAAGCCAAATGCTCTGAAGGAGGAGATAACCCTTGAATGTATTAAAAGTTCATTGGGAAATGATGACGAAGAGCGGATGATCTCGAGGAGAAAGAAGAAACGAAAAAAGCATGACGTATTTTTTGAAGGACCTGAAGATATTCAGAGGATTAATAATGATTTTGAAAAAACTGGAGATTTGATGGAGGAGTTGACAGACGTCGATGGCTCACAAAATCAATCTCATGTAGATCATGGACTCACGAAGAAGTCTAAGAAACTCAGAAAATTATCTAGCGAGAAAGAGACTCTCGGCGATGAAAATAATTCCGATGGAGACATGAGAGAAGAGAAATTCATAGAGCGAATGGAAATGTCTGGAGATATAAAATCCCCCAGTGTTTCTGGAACTGAATCAAAGACGGAAGTTCGCAGCAAGAAGAAAGTTAAAATACTTCGAAGGCTGTTTTGCAAAGAGGAGTCCCTTATCGATATTGAAAATAATTCGAAGGCAGATGTCAAATACGAGGAACAATATATCTCAACTCCCGAGTCATTTCCGACTGCGAAGAAAAATAAAAAATCCAAGAAACGTAAAAAAATGTATCAAGAGGAAGAAATGTTTCATGATTTTCGAGATTCCTTTAGTGCAGAGGTGAAAGAAAATTCCGGTGACAGTTCTGACGTGAGTAGAAGTGATGTTGAATTAAATTGCAAGGCGAAGAAGAGGAAAGAGAGGCATTCAGTGGGTTTGCATGAATATAAAGATGTTTTCAACGTCGGGAATGGAGATCTATTGGAAAACGAAAGTGAGACGATTAATGAGAGTAAGGATGAAATAAAAATTCCAAGGAAGAGCTTTTACGACCAGATGATCGAGGATTCGGACTAATCGTCACTGGAGCCATTAAAATTATCGATTGTGGCTTTTATTGTAAGATAAAAATTCATATATATATTCGATATATATCGATATCATATATATTCGATAAAAATGCATATATTATGCTATATTTTGTGTACAACTTATAAATATTATAATAAATATTTTCCTATGATTGAAATAATGCTTTGGAGATGAATAAAATTGAGTATTGAATAAAATTGTTCCGTAATTTGCGTGCGAGTGCATTAATGCAAGAGAGAAGATAAATAAAAAATGAATGAAATAGTACTTTGTTTGAATTGTCCCGCCATTCAGGCGATGCCACATTCCTCGAATCAGAAATTATTATTTGTTTTTCTCTTCGGGCAGTTACGGAGTAAAATAATCGGTTTCCTCTACTATACAAGCCCAATAAGTGACTAATTGACGTCGTACTAATTTCACCTGAACAGTCAGCTGGTAAATTTTCACCCAAATTTATAGAGAAGAGAAAGAAAATTACTGAGTGATTTCAGTCTTGGATGAGAGGTTAATTGGGGTTGTGCGACAATTTTTGAAATCACGGTATGTAAATTTATAATTTTGGTGGAATAACCATTTTATCAGTAATTGTTGGCGTTAAAGACACCAGGAAATCGGATTGTTCTCGAGGGAATTCGATCTATTGGAGAATTCTGAAAAAAGACAGATGGAGAAAATGAAAAATTGAAATAGGTCACAGATTGCGTCGAAACGTCAAAAAAAAATCGAGGAATTCGTTGAGATTTTTAATAATCTGGAAAGAATGGAAACACTGGGAATTCGCTCGGAACACACCATATGCCCAAAGTCGATTATTTCCTCTCACTCCCAAAAAAATCTTATCAACATTTCGTTATCGTCAATTATTACTACAATTACAGGTGAACCATGGCTACTGTGCCATTGCTGTTGGCGGAGGAGGATGTGGAGAATGGGGGAAAATCAGATGACTCCTCCAACATACAAAATGATTTTGCTTATCGCAATAATGTCCACAATGCGCACATCAAAATTCGCATGGGTAAGTATATTAATTAAAATCGAATTATTATAAACCCAGATTAAGTTCATAATATAAATGTTTATTAATTATGACACAGCATTCCTGCGGAAGGTATACGGCCTCATCTCCGTGCAGCTGTTGCTGACAGTTGTCATTTCTGCTGTTTTTATTTTATGCGAGCCTGTCAAGCAATGCGTCCAGCAAAAGTAATTTTATTATCTCCTTGTAATTCTCGTTTTGTCTATTTTATTGTGGTATTTTCTTATTCTGTAGCTCATGGATGATGGGAGTATCGTTTTTCGCAACCTTTGGAATCCTGATTGCCCTACACTTCAAGAGAAGAGAGCATCCAACCAATTTAATTCTCCTTGGCGCATTTGTACGGCATTCTCAATAATTAACTATGGAATAGTCAATATTTTAATCTTCAAAATTGAAACTCTATTTTCTTTTTTTAGACTATCATCTTATCTTACTCTGTAGGAACTGTCGTAACCTTCTTCGACGTCAGTCTAGTGCTTCAAGCAATGTTTATTACAATGGCTATTGTTATTGGACTGACCGTTTATACTTTCCAGTCAAAACGAGATTTCTCGTTCTTGGGATTCGGGTAAGGGATTTTGCGCAGTAATTTTCTCACTTTTTGTAGAGAAATCCTTCGATTTACATACAATTCTTTGCATTTGCTATTTTGAGTTTATCATTTATTTAATTGCAGCCTGTTCGCTGGTCTCAGTGCTCTACTAATTGGTGGCATCATGCAACTATTCCTCCAGAGTCCCATTTTGGAGCGGCTGACAACTATAGGTGGTGCTATTCTCTTTGCTCTTTTCATAATCTACGACACCCACATGCTGATGCATATCCTCTCCCCCGAGGAATATATCCTAGCTGCAATCAACATCTATCTCGATATTATTAATTTATTTTTACATATTCTGCAAGCACTAGCTGCTGCTAAACGATAAACTCATGGATTATTTGGTGATGTAAATACTTATCAATTCAAAAAACAGTTTATTTCTTTTTATGCACAAATTGTATGTAAGTATTTCGTGAGCTTTAAATATTTGGATGTTGAATAAAATTGACGGTCTGGTAAAGCTGGAAAAGTTGATATGAAAAAAGAAGGGATGGAAGATTAAAGAAATATCAAGTGAAAATTTTGTGTTTTTTTTATTTAATTCGCATCCGAGAGAGAATACATTATATTTACGATGTTTCCATAGCAGACGTGGTCTCCTCGGTGTATTTTCCTTTGTCCTTACCTAGGGCAGCCGCACGTCCCTTGCTTCGCCTATCGATGATCTTTTTGCGGTCTTTGTCCATCTTCAATTTGACGATAACAGTCTGAAAAAATAATCGTATTCGTTCAATTATTTATGTGAATGGAAAGACAGGAGATTGAATTAATTATTGAATTATTAAGTCAGCGCCAACTATTCTACATTAATCGGCATCAATTCAATCGAGTTAATTAGTCGTCAGGAAAACCCTGAGGACCGTTCATCGATCGAGCGAAACTCCGATTTTCCGTGAATGGTTTAAATCATCATGTCATCGGATTAATAAAAACACCACTCAAACAGAATTAATGTTGCAATTAAATAATAAATACCTTCGAGGGATCGATACCAACGTATACACTGGTACTGTTTGCTTTTTCTCTCTGAATTCTCTCAATGTAGATGACGAATTTTTTTCTGTACACCTGGATAACCTTTCCAATTTGTTGACCCTTGTAGTGGCCTCTCACCACCTTTAATTACAAAAAAACAAGTTCATATTTCCCCAATCAATGATAATTAGCCACTTTTTTTTTGGTCGTAGAACACCTGTTTTTTTTTACCGTGTCAAAAAATGATCACTCACTTGCACTTCATCGTCTTTACGAATTGGCATCGAACGGACATTATATTTTTGTCGTAATTCCTTAGACAGGGGTGCGGACATAAGCCGACGTCTGATGTGAGAAGGTGCTGTGAAGTGGCGTTTACGGTTTTTCCTTCTGGAAGAGGTTACGAGCTTGTTCAACTTCATTCTGCCTTCGCTCCTTTAAAAAAAAATACATCATGATTAATTAAAAAAACGAAATGACCTGTTCACATTTTAACAATTGTCTCTCCAAAACAAATCGAAGTTCGAGGAGTACATTCTCATCGTTTATAATACAATGACATGAGTACACAGGCTATGTCATTGCTGAGGCCTCATCTGGTACATTGTTAACAGTCAAAACGAATATAATTCCACCACCGACAAACCAAAAATATTATAATCATTCGTTCGAGCCTGAACGGGACTCTCGATTTTAACTGAAAAAACACTTTATTTACAGCTCGTAATCGAGATTTATTCGGATTATTTTTAACTGAAACTCACCTACGACGGGAGGTTAGCGCATGAAAAACCGGAAGAGGAATTCCCCGCCGGAAAAGTGGAGAATCTAGAAATTATGCGCATGCGCATGTGTCAGCTACATAAAGACAGTCGCATAAGATTTTTCATGTGGACTCACCAATAATCTCTTTTTTTTACATAAGAAAGGACAAGGATAGGAGATGGAAAATAGGAAGGAAGAGGATAAAAAATTCCTATTCCAATAAACTCTCAGTTACCTGATCGTTGAAGACAGCTATACATCACTGCACAGCTGTTCAATAAACGCATATTTTTCCCCAATCTTAAATATTATGGAGTTCTATTTAGAGAGTTCAACGATGTGCAGAAAGTGCAGGGTAATTGAAATATTCAATTAATATTTAATTAACAGTACTCATACACTCTCTTGTGCGCAATTGGTTTGATACACAACAGTGTTGTCAACCAGAAATCATTATGTGACGGTACGCCGTTTGTTGGGATTGTTTGGAAATAACTGAGAAGCCTGTGACGCATCTGACGTTCACTCTTGATATCGCCTTGATCGCTCAAAAATTGATGGAATCATCAATTGAAATGCAAATGCAATTGTTTATTGGTATTCTGGAATGCTCTTGACGAATCGAGTGTACACATTCGCCTTTTTAGATGCGGTGGAAATTTTAAATAAAAACATTCACTTATTCTCGTTTTTCTCGAATTGAATATGAGTTTCCCTTGAGAATATAGACGAGGGAATATTTGTACTTTTAATGTTTTATGATTTTTTTTTCTGTTGCAGATAAGTAGAATGGTGCGTGTGATGTCAAATTCTTAAGATTTTCTTCACCAGGTTTCCAATAAACTAGAGGTGTCCAGCCAAAATTAATTGAAACTATTACATTTAAATCTTTTCAACGATCGCAATTAATTAAAAATCACACAAAGTAAACAGAAAAAAAAACAACAAATTCATACCAGGGAATAAAAAACAGAGACCAGAAAATTGTCAATTAATTTTTCTACAGAACTAAAAGACATTGTCGACGTAAGAGAAAAAAAATTTGATACACTTGATAATGGGTTCGTCAAGGCAACCGGACCATTTACTTGGCAATGGCATGTCCTTCCCCCAGTGGATGAGAGGAAAAGTAGATAGCCGGTGAGTATCTGTTACGTAACCAATTGTTCCATAATTATTCCGTCGCAAATGATAAATTCCAGTTGTTTAATAGTGGAATTAACTTTGAAGAGATGTAAATGTGTAAATTGACGGCAGAAAATAGTAACGCACTAGTGCTTTAACACTTCCATCACTGAATGCATAATGCTATTACTTTTTTTTTATCGTGTCGAAGTTCTGAGAACTGTTGGTAAATATTGCTTTTGTATTTTGCCCTGGTTTTAAAATAGATCAAGTGTTCATTGGTTGGAGCTGTTCCATAAATGGATTTGATGCTTTCGCCAACAAATTGAGGACGATCAGACAGCTGCACTAATTGCCCTCTCGTTTTATTTTTCATTGGTCAAGTGTTAATCTACCCCGCGTTTTTCAGATTCGATTTCGACCAGGGCACCTTCAGCCCACCTTCCCACGACGACAGCTTTCTCTGCATAAGATACGCTAAATCGAATAACTCTACTCAACAGCAGGAAGGGTTTCGACCAATCAATCAAGTTCTCAACGACCCAAAACCTGTTAATGACGAGAAAAGTTTGCCCTCCAGTGGAATAAATAAAATATCGGATATTAAGGAGATTGATTTCAGTAAACATCCACTTCCTTGTCAACCGTTTGTACCAGCCAGTAAAGAACGTCAGAGAAGCAAATATGAATTCCTTCAAAAATCTCCTCAAACCAAATCTCAAGGCACTGACGACGGATTTCATGGTGAACCTGCGCGATGTGGCAAGTCCATCGTCAACGTGGCGACTCGTATGATGCTGGGTACCTTGAATAAAAAATCTGAGCAACACGTGAATTCTAAAATGGAGAAAAATGAAATTTTAATTCGTAAAGGGAGTCAATCTTTGCCAGTGACCCCGATCGCCTCACCAACGTCATCTCCAGAGGGTTCCCCAAAATCCCGTAGACGAGCGCAAGGTAATCGCTACTTCACCGGATCATTCATACCCGATCGTGACAAGTACCAGGGTGGATGGTTATTAAGCAGTATCTTGAGTCAGTCGAGGGAAATTGTGGGCAATAAAATTGAAGAGGAGGATGAAGTTGCCGATGTCGTTCCACCCAAGACATTGAGTAGGAAGAAGTCGATTTCCTCCCAGAATCTATCATACTTGGGTAAAGAAGATACAACTCCGAAAACAAGTATAACGCAAGCCACTGTTACGTTCCAGGCTAAACCCTCGGAATTACGAGAAATGAATTTTTGGTCTCCGACTTCAATGTAATTTTTTGCTACAACAATTGATTCATTCAGTTTCTTTTTTTTCGGTGTAACTCGGATCTATCGATTTATAAATTTCATTTAGAAAGGTTTTTATTAGGTTTAATGTAACTCAATATTTTGACAAATTGCAGACGTGCGACGCTTTCTGACTAATTCGTAATATACACCCTTTTCTATTAATTGTGAAGTTAATTCGTGAAACAATCCATTTTCAGAGATGAATTTAGTACATTGTATGATAATAATTCCTTACACCTCACGTATAACAGAGATCGCAGGTCCTGTTGTTGATTGTATTATTCACTTGCTTTATGGAAACAAAATTATAAGTACAACAGTATGAAAGAAATGTTAATGGCTTAATTTAATCACACAGGGGATGTTTAATTTCATTTTTTCCAATAATTGTTCACACTTGAAATCGAAATAAAAGAAGTAACACAACAATTTAGTGTCTCTTATTTTTTTTTCATCATCAAAATGAACCCTTTGTCTCGAACGAATAGAATGAATTGACAATGAATTTATAATTTTTTTTCGTAATTAAAGGAACTATTTATCCATAATTATGCAAAGAACAATTTTAGCGAGTTTATTTATACATTCAATATTTACATACACATAATAAATGAGGGATCGATTACAATTAGACGTCGATATTGTTTATTTACCAAGCGTAGGAATATCCGAGTCCAGAGAAAGTGGCGTGGGCAACGACGGGGGCTGCAGCAATTGGGGCTTGAGCTGCGTAGTGTAATGGAGCAGCAGCAACTGCTGCTGGAGCAGCATAATGGATTGGAGCTGGTGCAGCATGAACCACTGGAGCTGGTGCAGCATAATGAAGCTGTGCTGGAGCAGCATGGACTACTGGAGCTGGTGCTGCATAGTGAAGATGAGCTGGTGCTGCATAGCTCAAGGTCTGATAGACACCTGGACTGCTCACACGAACATCTGACTTGCTGGTGCTGGAGAATGGAGTGTCAACGGTCTTCGAATAGGTTGAGATCTGCTGAAGATTTCCTGGACTCCTCAGGATATTTGAGGATTGCGAGGAGATGCTTGGCTCCTGGAGATTGTAACTGATCGGCGCGAATCCAGCACTGGCCACTGCTACCAGACAGGTGAGAACGATGAAGAACTGAAAAATTAATTATTCATTATTCACCGAGAAAATAATTCACAGATCGTGAAAAAATTCCGAGTTTTCAATTCTCCTTGACGGAAATTCAATTCAAAATCTACTGTGAAACCTAGAAATATTCATGCACATGAATTTCTAGTGAAAAAAAATTGAGACTCTTTTGTCGAGTAAAATCTACAGCTATTGATTTGGCAGTTAAAACTATCAACGAAACTGCACAATCAAGTTACATAATTTTCGTAGGGATTAATTAAATATTTATTATTCGAGAGCTTCTTTCTCCTCGGCATCGAGTTGTGCTTGGTACAGATTGATTTATCAAATTACCTTAGTCATGGCTGATTTATTTGTTAAATTGCTGTGATGTGTCTTGAAAATGAACGAAAGTCGAATGATGCTTGTGATTCCAGTGAATCCCCTATATATACGCCTGGAAGAGGTGGTGACTGCCTAAAAAAAAATAGCCAACGGGAGGAAAGAAAACAAAAATGTTAACGATTACATTGTGGTACTCGTAATACCCTCGAGAAACTGACAAATTCCTCAGGCAAGTGGTCACCTTGACGTAATAAGACAACCGGTATCAACCCCCCAATAGACCTTGATCACATGCAAGATTTACTCCACAAGAAATTTATTTGGGTTACGGCTCCGGCTTTCAAAAGTTGTTACGGTTTTGCGCGGTACGTTAAAGAGATGTGGCAAAAAGGCGTGGTACAGTGGTTTCGCAACATGTTTTTTTTTTCACCAAGGCGGTTCCCTCTTCAATTATACCCATGACTTTATGTAGGTCAGACTTAATTCAAATTAAAATTATATAAAAATATCAGTACAATTGGAGATTTTTATTTCAACTGACATTCTCTACTCATTTACTCCCATTGATCCCTTCGTATTCTCTCGTATCTATCCATTTTATTTGCACTCTTTTCATTTTACAAAGATGCCAAGAATACTCCAGCGAAAATATATTTTATATAAAAATTGTCAATTAATTTATCATATATCATTTTTATTCTTTGATTTAATAAACAATTTGTGAGACACTGTCAACATTATTCAGCAGCATTTCTCTCTGAGTAGAATTAAAATTTTTTTTCGACAATCTGCGCCTCCCGTTGGAAAATCCAAGAGAAAATTAGTGGAACAACTGCGAAATTTATTAGATAATTATTTTTCGTCACTCTGTGTTGAGAGTACAATGAAAAATGGGGAAAAATGTAACATCCTCAAATAATGACAATTTTTCGTCGAGTTTTCTCTTGAATTTTTTCATTCAATTGCAAAAAATACGCGAAGATATTGATGATATAAAAAAGCAGGATAAGAGAAAGTACAATAGCATTCCTATTTTTTAATCTCTGCTCTGATGTTTAATATATCAAGTAGACAATTGAAATGACTTAGAGAATATGATATAGACAAGTAGATTGGTCAAAATTTTGTTAGGTGCTCTCTGCTGAGCGAACCCACGTATTCAAGCTCAATATTATTAAATATACAGCCATAAATGACAGGCAAAACATATCACCTCTAACGCACTCCAATTCTAAGTACTTGCTATCTAAATTTCGTCCCATTTCCGAACAAAACAGATAGGAATTATTTTCCCTAGACTCTAGCATTTGAACGTTTAATTTTAATTATCATAATTTTAAAGAGTAAGACTTGAATATTTCACATAATCACCATCGAAATCTCTACTAGAAGAATTATACTTATATAAAACGGCTCAATAATTTTAATTTTAATAGCCAAGTGATGAAACGGTGGGCGTGGGGTAATAAATAATATTTCTCTTCTCATATAATTTATTTTCAATAAATAAATTGTACCTGACTATTGATTCCCGCAGAAGATTTTTTTTTTTATAAAGAAAAACGAGAGTAATAGATGGTATTGGGTATGGATTTCCATTTTCGCCCGAAAAGGAACTCAATCGTTTCATTAATTGACTATTAATTTTCTCTCATCTTCTTCAATATCTAGTTGTTGGTAAGACTATATGTCTGTGCTCATATGAGTACGCAGGAATATAGACACACTTGCATTCATATAAACTCTCGTAAATAGTCTCCAATTTTTTTTTTTGGCACTCGACTAGTCTCGCGAATTTTCTTCATCGTCGAAATCTTCAAGATCAATCGAACTTGATTAACATTTTGATATTAGATATTACAAATATTCCCCAGAATAATTATCTCTTTTACAAGTTTATCTGAGATTTTTATTTTACTCCATTCTCTATCTCGTGTTTCTCCAGTGTAGCATAAAAATATTGAATTTCAAACGCTCGGTAAAAAATACATTATAAATTTGTCATTTTATTTGCACTTTTTATTGCGAGAAAATATCCAACTATTTATCTGATTTAACTAATTTAGAATAAATCTTGATAAATTAACAAATGAATTTTAATATTCTCGCTCGATTAAACTAATAGATTATTCTGAGTGATGGGACTGACGAGAATGATATGATTACTAAATATTATTTACTCGACTAGCGATAAGTTGAAATAAGATAGACAGTTAATAGTATCGAGATTATGAAAATTTCATTTCACTTGATATCGGACCGCTAAAAATCGCAACTCGGGATAAAAATTGTGAAATGATCGAGACTATCCGAGACGGAGAGTAATAAATTCCATAGTGGAATAAAATGAGAATTTTGTCAACTATCGACTGGAGGATGCATGTGATTTTGCCCTGAATAGTGATACCCCTCAGGGATCTCCATGCTATTTTTATTCCACCGTTAAATTTTTTTCCATGTACCGTTTTCCATGCTATTTTAGTCGACTATCGATTCGCTTACTGTCCGATTGAACTATCCCATGTTACTCCACTGTAAAATTTGGCAGAAATCGTCTCGCAGTCCCTCCCCAAGTACCCAAAAGCCCGAAAAACTTTTTCACCCCGAGAACAATAGATATGTATTTATTTACAGTGGTAAATATGCCTCATAATATTCCCGGTGTCTTTATATTACTGCAGATTTTTCTTCAAGTGTCATATTTCATTGAATTTATTTAATAAATCGTCAGGCAGAAATAATCGATATTTATGAGGCAGTTTTAATCAACGGGGTGGAAAAAGGGGTTGTACATATGCAGGGGAGAAATTTCACACGTCAAAATGATTATTTGCTGTGGAAATATATTTATTTATGGGCGGGTAAAGTGCAGTTTACGAGGTGGGGCAATCACCAAGTCCTTTGTTTAATCCATCAATTGATCGACGGCCTAGAACCAGTAGTGAATTCCCCAGATCAGGTGAAAACACGAGTTTATGGATAAAAATATTTTGTGAAATCACTCACATTTTTTCCAGAATTGATAAAATACCCACAACATCCTTCAAAGCTTTCATAAATCGCAGATTGGTAATAACATTAAAAAATAATATGTCTAAAGGATTTTCAATTCTCTGCGCTCACCTCGAAGAATTTACTCGCGTTATTTTTATCGTCTAATTAATATTTAAACTAGTATCAGTTATTGAAAATGTACGAAAATGGCACAAAATGCTAGACTTTATATATGAATTATTCCGATCTATTCATATACGAATACTTAAATCAATCTCTACCCGCGACGATCGCTCACGAATTCACTAATCACATATCTAAATCTCGAAATTTTGAAAATAATATATTTTATGAACGCATTACGTCCGGTGAATTGAACAACTTTTGGTATGACATAATCATTGAAATTCCTTCACTCTCATAATTAGATATATGTAATGTTCTGATCTTCAGAACAATTATCACGGTTACATTTTCTCTGACTAGTCCCTCAATACTCAGCACTATATTTATAAAGAAAACATCCTATATTCGGTAATACAACTATTTTTAGAAATTTCATTACTCACTACCTTCAACATAAATTTGTGTTTCGACGTGAAAGCGGCTATTCTCATCGCATCTGTTATCAAATATTTATAAACTAGAGCAAACATTTGACATAATTTATTCTCCATTAATTCCACTATTAATTCCAAATATATCTGTACGTACGGCATCTGCAATTGGCTTTAATCCAATATTTTAATCACAATCTTTCAATTACTTGAAAGTAAACATGTCAATTACCCAAACCTGTAAATCAAATGAATAAAAAACCATCAACTAGTCATAACAATAATCTCAAACATTCATTAATACTGTGAATACTGAAATTCAGTCACTCCTATACTAAAGATCCAAGTTATAATAACCACTAGAAAGCGCATTAAGCATTTCTAAATTCTGTCGAAGAAGGTTCTTTAGTCTAATAGGAAACCGCTATTACTCTTCCACAAGTACCCCCTTCATTCAATTCGCACCCATCATGACACTTTGTAAAAAAAAAAAGAACAAGTTTACAAAGTCATACGGGGCGAACGATGGAGGGGGTCTGGACGCTATGCCTGATCTACCTCGTGGCAGACCTCCATGTAGTCGGGATTGTGCATAATGTCCTTTATCATATCTTTCAGAATAGTGTAGCGTGGAAACATTGGGTAAACTTTTGAGCTATTGTACTCTTCCTAGTAACAGAAATAATAATTCACTATTAAATATCTACAAATGAAAGTTTCCACGACTGTTCAACACAGAATTATTTCAACTCACTTCATTACTTTTGCATGATAAAATGTAGATTTTTAAATAGATTGTTCTTATTCTGACGTGTTCATTATTAATCGCGTCTATTTGTATCGTCGATATGAATTGTTGTACATTAAATTGACACGTTGAAACAATTGCGTATTAAATCGTCGTGAGCCTTCGGGTTTTAAACAAATAAATTATCCAATTAAATAACGTATTACGATCACAATTAGCTGATAATGAGGGTGTGGATTTAATGACTAACCTTGAGGTCTCGGATGAGATTTCTAAGGCCAGTGTATTTCTTCAGGAGTCTGTAAAGATCGTTCGTCATCTGGGTATTCTCAGTTTCAATCTGCACTGTTGTTAAATCTTGAAATATGTAATAAAGTTCGAGAATAAATTCTCATGGCTAATGAATTATAATAGAACGAGACTACAATTAGAGGGAAATTGTAATTAACGCTGGGATGAATTAAAAAAATACGTACTCTCGAGGCGATCGATGCGTTCTCTTTTACTCTCTGCCTCTTCAGCTAGTCTCGCTGAAGTTTTAACACCCTCACCGCTTTTGTGTGTTTTTTCCATAATAGCACAGGCCCGTAATACAAATACAGGAACAGTTTCCTGTTTTTCTTGTCTCGGTATGTCAACTAGAGTCCAATATTGAGTCTCCAGTTTAATCACATCCTGGGAATCATTCAGAGGATTTTTTAAAATCACATTTGATAATTCCATGAGCTTCCAATGAGAATGTAAATTCCTTCTCACCTTTATCATCACCTTCAGTAAATTATATCGTTGAAATATATTTCTAACTTGTTTGCTGTCGGTGTACTTCATCATGAGATCAACGAGTGCTCGTTTTGCTGTCTCGTAACTGGCATCGAGACGTATTCTGACAGCTCTCAGACGTTCGTTAGTCTCGATAACTTCCTCTTTAGTTTGACCACCTGGGGAATCAGTGAAATTAATAATCAATATTTATTCCACCCCGTCAAGTGGATAAATGTAGAATTTCTGGGTTGGCAGGGTTTATTGGCACGTGGTCGATCGCTGCTTGTATTTCCTTTGAACCTGAGGAAATGCAACAGCTTATTTGGGCAAGTGCCAGTACGTACCAGTTGAACTCCCATAAATCAAAATTTACCTTTTTAAACTTTCTTTTGAATTTTTCACTCATTCAAATTTTTCACTTTCTCCCAGTGAAACCATTTTAATTATATACTATTTTTATTAATTTTTCACTTACTTGCTGTTCCCTCGTCCTTGACATCTTGCACAATCCTTCGCACACTTTGTGTAAACTTTCCCACCAGATTAGTACTGGCTGGAAGAGTAATTAACAAATTAATATAGAGTGGATCCATTAAATTGGCAGAAAGATGGTAAAACATTAAAAATACTATAAATAATTGGCACGTTCTAGTTCCATTTTTTCTTTTTTTGTATTTAGTTTCACGATAATTGACAAATGGTGTTGAGTGGAATAAAAGTCGTATACGTTAATGAACAGTTATTGTTTATATAGTTAAAGATTGGCGCAGTAATCTGTGGGAAAGGTCTTGCAGCTCCTTGGACTCTCTGGAGTCATATTATTTATGATGAGCAAGACACTTCAATGAAACCCGACCTTGCGCTGTTCTCATTATTCCGGATACTAACTCTTCTATTTCACGAATGAACTCCACTCAGAAGAGTCAGCGAAAAAAAAAAACGGAAGCCATTGAAATCACGTTATCAGGTCTAATTAATCCCCGCGCCAATCGGTAATAACTCAAATAAATTAATCGAGCATCAGCAACCACCAGAGCTGATGACATACAAGTTTTGTTCAAGTTTTTGTTAATTAAAGTTGATGGAAAGCAATTAAAGTTACACGGATTATGCCAATCCTTTCGAATAACAAATACGCAAAAGAACTTTTGCGCTCATTACAACAATAAAGTGGAATTGTGAAATTAATTTGAAGGTCGCATCTTGTTTTAAAGTCCTGAACTCTGAGTGTCTATCTTAAAAGCACAAACATCTGTTTTTCCATGACCCTGTGTTTTAAATTACGAGGGTAAGTTTCACTAGTCGCAGTACATACGCAATTCTAACAATTTATCGAGATGCTCTCGATTGATTACGATGATGTACGATGCGTCATTTTTCACAGGAAAATAAAAATTTTTAATGGTCTTTTACGATTACCGATCCAATGATCTGTGACGGGCTATTAATTTTCTTGACACGCAATGCACATGGTGTGTTATATACTCGGTTTGGGTGATGTGTAAACGTGTTAATTCACGAAATGGGGGAGGGAAATTGGAGGTGTTGCTGTATGTGGAGTACGAGAGGTGTTTGAGCAATCGATTGAACGTCTGGCCAATGACAATTTCCGTTTTATGATATAATTGACACATTGATGGTACTTGACAGTTGGCGGATGAGATAACAATATAATGACGTTTTGGGAATTTCCCATTCCGCCTCGATGCATGTCGATACTCGTAGAATTATTCATTCAATTATTCAACATGAGTCTTGAGATATTCCCACTACCTGCTATTTGAATAATATTCTCGTACGGACAGGCAATTTTTGGCATTTTCCCATCACTCTAAAATCTCTCCTCATTCAGGTGCAGCACCAGAAGAATTGGATAACACCCGTTGAACAATAAAAAATTGCGTACGCAAAGTGATTGACTGCAGTTCAAGGTTTCGAAATTGATGTCGGCATGATCGAGAAGTAGAATAAAACAGCTACGAGGGCACAAAGTCTATTATTCCTGTATTCCCGATGATATCAATAACCAATGGAATAAAGTTCGCGTTTTTGCACTCATCAAACTCGCGAATTGAACGAACAGCAATTTTTCAAGTGAATTTTAATCGAAACGCCATGTACCCAACTGTTCCTCATCTCCACCACTCAGCTCCACCACTTTCAATGGATTCCCTGTATTTTCCTCACCCCGGAAATATTCACCGATGTTTTTCTCGAAACAAGATCCAATCTCCCGTCATTTCCAGGAAAAATATCCGCATCTCCATGTCCTGAGAAAATTAATTCTACAGTTGAATAATTGGATGTTAATGATGGATTGATTAGATGAGTTGCTTCGGGCGTCAGTAATTGTTGAAGTTATGAAATGAGCCGATGAATTTATTGGGATTACATCAGGTCGATGAATTGCAAGTGTAGGACGAGTGATGAGGCATGTCAATTGATGGTGATGATCACCGGAGGGGCCTCTGGGCAACTAGCTTATCTCGGTGCTATATGAGCCTAGGTGCATCAGCATTGTGCATAAAAAGAGATGGCTAAGAGAGAACGGGGACAGATAGCAAGATTCAGAGTGGCGGATGAGTATCCGGGGTGGAGAGATGGCAGGGGAAATAGTGAGACGTACATTTAATTCTGTGACGAGGCCCTGGCACCGGCAGTATGTCAAGATCACTTCATCTTCAGTGATGTGTAGCTTGTGCGCGCAAACAATCCTGACTGGGACTGACGATTCCATTTTTTAAAATTGATATTCTCAAGATTGGTACTGGAACTGGCACTGATATCCCGGTGGTAATTTCATTTCACCAGAGGATGAAAAAAATCAGGGGAAAAATGTTTTGGGTTGTTATCATGGTGGTGATGCCTGGTACATTACTGAAATGTTCTTCAGCTGATTTAACCGCGACTGTTGACGATCAATATCCGTGGAGTGCGCTGGCTCAACGAAAAGGACCAACGGCTCAGGATACAGCTGGGGGAAAATCGTTTAAACATTCGAATGAAAAAATATCGATCGATAAATTTCTTCGGGCCTCATGGCAAAAATTTCCGCAGTCACCAGCTTATGATGAACCATCATTTGGTTTGTAATTAATGTTCCTTTACCACTTGATTTTTTAAATGCAATATTTAATTACGTTAATTAGGGGAAAGTGCATCAGAGTGCGCACTGATGTTTTAATAATCATTCATTTTAATTGCACGATAACTGGGGGAGAATTTTTAGAATAATTAGTGTCTCGTCAACGAGGACAAAAAATGGAATGTATCGGTGAGATAATTAAAAAATTGTTGTAATAATTTCTTCAACAGGTCAGCAAATCGAAGACCAAGGCCCGGGTTCAATTGAAATCTATCGTTTAACGAATCTTGATGACACAGACTTGAGCATACCACCTCTACCCCTCTGGAACAATCCAAGCCACCGTGAGAAGCTGGTGAATAATAAATTGCCAACGGTTACCTACGAGTTTAAAAAATCCCATAAACCGGGAATGAAGAAAAAGCCGTTATTTTTACGTCCATCACAAACCGTTGATAAGGAGAGAAAGGAAAACGATCGAATGGGTGTGCCGGAGCTTCAAATTGGGTGTGAGGGGCTTGAAGCATCGTCAGAGGAATTCAACCGTGAGCCAAGATCAATTTCCGTTAAAAATACTAGCCAAGATACTTATGTTGAAGTACCACCTGTTTCACCGATTCATCCAGTGACCATAGACTGGGATTACAACGAGGACGATCAACCTCGTCGTTACGAGGACATGGACGAGCTACTCAAGCTGAAGAATCTCGAGTTGATGGTGAATAAGAAAATTAAACATCGGGGGGATATGGCGCCTGAGGTGGACTCTGACGTTGAGTTTGATGGGAAGAAAGTGCCACTTCGTGGTGACCTGGTGGTAAATCGTAAGGTCAGGTCAGTGTCAGGGAATTATAAAAACCGTTGGAATAACGACGCTGGTCTGTGGGGTTTCGGTGAAAATGATGGATACATCTCAGAGGATGATGATGGATTTGATGGGAGGGGAGGGCAAACCGAGGCTCAAAGGTACCGAGATAATTATCAAAGAGCTCAACAGGAGGAGATGGATAGGAGAAGAAAGGAGCAATTGGAGAGGCAGAGAATTGATGGGAGCAGGAGAAATGATCACGTGACACACTCGGAGATTGAGAAGATTCAGAAGGAGTATGAGTTGAGATTGTCCGCAGAGCAGAGGGATCGGGAGAGGAAATTGAAGGAGTACATTGAGAGGAATCGTCCGATTGTCGTTGAGAATCGGGGGGATGAGGAGAGGAGACTCCTTGAGGAATTTAGAAGAATATCGGGGGGAAACGGTAGGAGCGATCCACGGTGGAGGCATCAGGATCGGTCAAGGGGGCCATCACCACCGCCAGCGTATCCCGGTTCTTCACGAGTTGATGATGCCAGGAGGCAGGAGGATGAGCGGAGAAGACTGGAGGAGCAGCGCAGGAGGTGGGAGGAGATCAGGCGAGAGGATGAGGCAAGGAGGTCCGAGCAGGAGAGGATGAGACAGTTGGGAGGACGACATCGAGTAAATAACGATATGAGGGGTAATTCGCTTGAGGAGAGGAGAGCTGAGGAGAGGAGAGCTGAGGAAAGGAGAGCTGAGGAAAGGAGAACTGAGGAGAGGAGAGCTGAGGAGAGAACTGAGGAGAGGAGAGCTGAAGAGAGAAGAGCTGAAGAGAGAAGAGCTGAGGAGAAGCGGCGGGCAGAGGAGCGGCGACGGGAAATGGAACGGGAGAGGTGGATTGAGATGCAGAGAAATGGCAATAGGAATTCAGATTCGAGAGCTGAGGAGAGACGGAGGGAAGAGGTGGAAAGGATGGAAAAGATGAAAGAGATGGAAAGGAAATATAGAGAGAGAAATGGTGGAGGGAGGAGGGAGGAATCGGGGGATTCAAATAGACGGGTAGATGAGCGTTCGAGAACTCAGACACGATTGGGGGAAGAAAGGGATCGTTTTATGGAACAGAAGCAGAAGACTCCGCATGTGAAACTTCCGAGGTGGGAAGAGGCTAGACTCAATGCCCTTCCTGTCAGTGCGAGGATCATACTTGTTCCAAATTCATCTCACAGGTCATCTACCCCATCACCACTTTTTCCCTCACGAGGGAATTTTGGGGATGACGATGTGAGTCAAGTCTTTCATTATTCACGTAATGAGAATTTAATTAAAAATTAATTTCATTTTCAGAAGAATATTTTATAATTAAGACACCGGAATTTAATGTGAATTTTTTTATGGAGATGTTTTTTACCTGCTTATATTTATTATGAGAGATTTTATTATTTTATACGAGAGCATTTAGAATTATTAATGTTATCTGGATTTTAAATTTTTAGCATGGATCGAATAATCCACCGAGTGCCTGTGTCTGGGCTGTTGTCCAGTGCTGTCCCAGTCGTGATCACCGAGTATTGAATAGTTGTTTCGAGTATTTAGGGTGCCCTGGAGTTAGTTGGGATCCTAATCCGTGTACAAGTGCTATATCCGACGCCGCAAGATCTCAAGTCGCCCAGTTCTATGCGAGCGCTGATGAAACGTGACAATCAACAGTTTGAGCAAATTCTTCTTTTTATTTCTTCTATTTGATACTGTGTGCTATATTGTACTCGTCGCTTATAGCTAGGCTTAATCTCTCAACAAATAAATGATTGATAAACTAATGAGGGTGTATTAATCCCGGAAATTAATTCCGGCTCATGTATCATCTGGAGTGTTTGAATTAGGCGGAAGTCCAGGGAATTCCAATTGTCATGTCCACGTCTGGATTCCAGGGAAAATTTTATCGTGTGGTAATGTAAATTATTTTTATCGATTGTTTATGTTTTTTAGGTATTTTCTTTATACGTTGGGGTGTGGGGGCTAGAGGTTTTTAATATGTTCTTAAATTAATAGTTAATATCAGGGGAATTTTATGGATTATGGTACTTACCGTCGGTGCGCTGTGCGGTACCACGTTTATCGCCCTTTCCCATTATTACCACTTTCTGTCTGAGGTTTTACTTTTCGTCTATCTTCTTATCGAGCCCGTCGTCTCCTGGTTCTTCCGCTACTGCTACCTGAAATATTGAGAATCGATCAGTGAGAGTAGGATCGGTGAGCACAGGATGTGCCAATAGTAATCCTGATAAGGGTAATTGATAGCTGGGGGATTTTTACGTTAATCTTTTTTTTGTGCATGAACTGTCAATAGTTTTTTGATGAATATGTGAAATAGTATAATAGTAGGCGGACGGTGCATTCTTGGGGATGATCCATAAAGTTGGGAGAAAAAATAATTACACGGATTATGGCTCCACCCACGCGACCTTAATTTTTCGAATATTGGATTTCTTATCTTATCAGTGAAATTGAATTTCGATAGAAATGGAATTAGGGGGTCTTGGTGGAAGGGGATGAGGTGCATCACTCACCTTGATTCACGCGGCATTCCGTTGATCACTTTAATCTCGACATGATTATTGAAGAAATTGCAAGATTTACCAGTGCTATTGATGGATGAGAGACTTTGAAGAGAGTTTTGAGTAATTTCAGGAGATAAAGTCGCGAGGATCTTGTCGGGAAGAGATTCAACTGGACGTTATGGTGGATAGGCAGGTGGTGAACGAATTTTTCATCATTGACAAACGTCAAAGGAAGATAAAACGAATCGGTAGTGAACAACTGAAAATTCACGAGATGAATTTTTAAAGGCAGTTGTCCCTCTGTCAAGTGCACGTTTTTGTGTTGATAATTGTCATGTTTAATTTGAATTTCATGTAGGGGTGTGGGTGGTGCAGCACGTGTGTTTTTTTTTCAGTTGTCTTTTTTTTTTGAATATACTCTTTTTTTTTGGTCTGGGGGTGATGTGATTTCCCGACTGTGAACTTGAATCGACTGTCTTGCTCACTGGCGAACCCGAGGACAATAATCCCCGCTTGTACTCCGCGACTAGACGCACCCCGGGCTGACTACCTCCGGGGATCCGTTCATGCGCTCTCTTAACATCCGATCTCCCTGCACGTCACCGAGGGTCCCTCAACCCTCTCCAAATATTATGGATCAACGATACCAACTGAGTGGAATTTTCCTACCCTTGGATATGTTGAGGATTTGGGGCTCGTCGCGACATCTACTGCTGTAAGGGGCGAGGGAAATCTTATCATATTTTTTTATCAGATTAATTTCTGAATTGAACCCCCAAGATGACCTTGAGATTAAAATTTTTTAATCCTACTGTCAATGCTCCTATTTGCAATTCAAATTTTTGAAAAATATCTATTGATTCGATTTTTAAACATTATTTTTCACGTATATTATTTATTTAATCGTTTTTTATACCAGAGAGAGATACTGCAAAAAATAAAGTGAAATTAAATTTAATTACGGAAGGAAAAAAAAATCGGGCTCGTCCGGGATTTGAACCCGGGACCTCTCGCACCCTAAGCGAGAATCATACCCCTAGACCAACGAGCCAATCCTTAAATTTAAATTGGTATTATCCAGTTAAATCCAGTTATCATTAATTAAAATGGACTGCTGGATAACGACGTCGCAATTGCATAAATCGGCATATTATCTTGTTTACATTCACTCGATCTAAAATGGCTCTGATGGGAATACAAGACTTCAATAGAAGTGGATTAACGATGGAGAACAAAAAGGTGACATTCGAATTTATCAGGAAAAATTTTTTATTAACAAATCGCGTGCAATAAAAAATTTGTCTCACGATTTTTTGAGAAGGTACATTATCAAAAAATCTAACCTCACTCGAGGTGTGAAAAAAAATTGAAATAATCGGAGAGTCCAATTAAAAAAATATCTTCAGAGATTAATAATCAATTTCTTTAATTTCCAGGCATGGTACACAGGCCAGAGAGCCTCAAAAATTCCCCGGGGATTGGTAAAAGTCGTCGGTGAAGATTGTTTGAGTTTAGACTTGTCATATAACGAATTGACATCACTCTCCGCATTGATAAATTACAATCACCTCCAGGAATTAATTTTGGACAACAATGACCTCCATGACTTGAAAACTCTGCCACATATGCCGAATCTTCATACTTTAAGTCTAAATAATAATAAGGTAAAATTTTTCATGACTCGTGTGTTCTACCCAGGAGCTGACAATTTTTTTAAATTAATTATGACAGATTGATGACATCGATTTAGCAATAGACAGAATAAAAGAATGCTGTCCCAGCGTGATGTACCTGAGTTTGCTCGGGAATCCAGGTTACCCAGATCAACTTACAGATCCAATGGACAACGATGAAGCTGACTACAACCGATACAGACTCTACGTAATTCATATTTTACCTGGTTCCCTGCGTTTTCTCGATTCTCGACCAGTGACGAGCATTGAAAAGCGAGATGCTCTAACTCGTGGCAAATTTCTCCGCACAATTAAATTTTCCACGCAAACGACAACGAATACTCCAGGTGATTTGGAATTTGATGATCTCGTGGATTTGAACTGCTCCCCATTACCAAAGGCTAATCGCAGTCCGTTGGACCATAAAGGTAAGAATTATATAAAGTTCATCTGACAGATTAAAACATGTACTTAATCTTTCAGCTGCATTTGGAAAATGTCGTTACCGTTACTCTGGAAAAAATTCCGAGGGAAACAGATATATCATGAACAACGATCTTTAATAATTCCAACAGTTTGACTGATCTGATACTTTACGATATTATTACAACAAAATATTATTTCTACGTGAGTCTTGAATGGAAATAACGTGTAGGTATAAAAGTTCGTTTTATTCATATTCCAGTTACACTGGTAAATGCATTAGATATCAACAAGGCCATTCCAATGATTACTCCGCCTAATTGACCTGATGAAATTTCATACAGAAAGTATTTTTTTCACACGAGAAAAATTGATTGGTAACAATTGATACATTGCTCATACGTACAAAGTCCATTTATCAAATTTGCATGTAAATATCCTGAGATAATTGGTCCAATTTTTAGCACAACGATTTCTTACAAATAAATGTATAATTTCTTATCATTACTGGAATTGGTAGTTATGCATAGGCAGTAGTTTGCAAACTAACCCTGTCTTGCCTTAAGTACATACAAATTTTTCATTTTCAATAACTCCTAACGGCTCTCAAAGGGAGCAAATTGTTCTAATTAAAACATCACACTACAAGTCATGCATTGCAATCACAATTTATGGAATTTTAAGTTTATATCTAATCGAAGTTTCTTTGTGATTCAATAACAGTTTTCAATGTATATCATTTTTATATGGAACGCATATTGAGTATAAATATATTATCTATTTATAAGTACACAAATACATTGAAATTAGGAGGTATTCACATTACCTCAAATTGACCATTTCAATTATCGCTAATATGGAATGTAAAATGTAATATTGATAACGTGAAGGAAAAACCTTCCCCTTTCCTTCGATATCGTACAAAAAAACGTAACTAGGATTTCATGCAAAGGGAAGAATCGTCCACATTTGATATTCATCAAGCTTGGAGTACATTCCTGGATATAGGGACGGATAGGTGAAATATTTTGGCCAATTTTACTCATCCTAGGGAATAAGGAATGAAATATTCAAGAGATATTGCTCTTGCCATGATTGTGTAAGTTGGGTCTTAGAGTCACTGCTCCTTCGACCCAAAAATTCGGACGTTCCAACATACTCTGCCAAAGTGAGAGTTCTCGTCCAGTCGCATCCATCCAGTCCACTGATTTTCCATAATGTTTACCTATGAGGATTGCAAAATACTTGGATAAGCCATAAACAACGTAACGGAAGCAAATAATTTCGCAAATTAAAAAATGTATCCGTTAGCCAACGCGTACACGTGTCAATATAATATATCATTAAACTCACCAGTTCCTAGATTAAATCTCACACCTCCCAAAAATTCATTGCTGGCAATACGATCATGATCCCAAACAGTTAATTCCAGTCCACGTTCAGCCAATTCCTGAATACTAACATCTTTGTAAACAAAAGTATGACCCCACACCGGCGATCCACCAGATCGCCTAACAACCCCTGTCTTTTGTTTTCCAGATCTGCCTTTGTCTGGCAGCAAATAACTTTTGCAGAAGGGATCACAAGTGCCCGAATTTTTAGCTCGAGTCTGAAGATTACGAGCCTCTTTAACGAGCACATGGAGTGCACCTCGGCTCCAATTTTTCTTTCCTTTCACAATGTTTTTATCGCAAGCAATATTCTCTCTCTCCTGCAATTGCGCTGGATCTGGCGGAACAAATTTGAGGCCAACAATAACCTCGCCCTTGTAGGCGACGGGATCATCAAACGGTTCAGTTCTCTCCTGGAGTGGATACCACCTTGGCGTCGGATCATCAAATATTTTATTCTCCAGCGGCATTCTAACTTCTCCAAGAAAATCATTTCTTCCAAACATGTCTGAATGCCACACTGTTAGCCAGAGGGTTCTCGTTTCCAATCCATTCAAGCCAATATGGAATTTAAGTGTCTCATCAAATATCGGATTCAGCGTATGTTTTTTCACTTTCGTTTTTCGCTTTCCACCCTTTGACTTATCGGGTAGAAGGTAGACTTTTACGTAAGGATCAGAACGATTTCTCTTTATGTCAACTGGGGCTAGATCTTTGCACTGGCTCACGTGAACCTCAAACGTCAGCTGTTTGTAGTCGTATTGAAGGGAAAATTCAACTTCACCATGAACTGCCACTGAGCCACACCATCTGCCCTCCCCCGCGCCGCTGTACACTGATGCCATCGAGTCAGATCTCGCCTAAAATTTTTTTATTAATTATTTTTTTATAACTTCGAATTATTAATGCAATCGATATAAATCCAAAATAAATCCAAAAATCAATCAATCAATCAGTGGACAGTCAATTGAATATTTTAAAGTAAATGACAATTTTCGAAAAAATATTATTATATTAATTGTTACCCCAAGGCTAGATAATGAAGCTCGTGTATTCAAATTATGTGCCGAGTGTAGACCTCCACGTTCCGTGTCATCAATATCCATGACTGTGCGACTGGAGGCTGACCTTGGGCTGGCACCTATTATTGGTGTGCTACACGCTTCAGACAAACTACTTCCATCGTCTGCAGCACAAAGCAACATCCCTATTAATTATCCCATTTCCTCCCAATTGTCAGGATGTGCGAAAAAATAATCCATCGAACGGTACCCCACGATAAATTTCTACGCGCATGCCAGCCGTTGACGAAGAACCGTTTTATTATTTTTGTTTCATAGTAAGTGGTATCGCTGGCATAAAAAAGGCATCAGCACGCATTCCGAAACTCAGTGGAATAGATATGCTCCAGTGAGCTCACCTACCGTTCTACCGTTCTGATGAGCATTGCCTTTCAAGTAGAAAAATTTCTTTCCTCTTTTTGTTTTCATTCGGGTTAACGAATCTGATCTTCTCATGGGAATCGAATTTGATGTTCCAGTTGAAAATCGTGAATTCAAATTTTTCGCTGTTTGGATTTTTTTTCTAACTAAACCGCTGTTTCAGGAAATTTTTTTAATTATTTAAAATATTAAATCTCAATAAAATAAAAATTGTTTCCATGTTTCCACTTTTGTGTTTATACATGTTGAAATCCTGTTATTAATTCTATCGTCAACAAGCCATTGTTATGGACTTTCTCGATTCATTGATTTCCCAGAAGAATAACAAATAACAATGAATAAAAATCGTATGAATAATAATCAGATGAATAATCAATGCCCGTAACTCGAACATTAAACTCGTGAAATAATTTACCTGGCGCGAGCGAAATAGCCTGTTGTCGACGTGATCTAGAAGACTCTCTTTTGCCAGGGTTCTGGGTCCCGGGTATTTGCAATCCCGGAGCACTGAAGGCTCGCTTGGGTCCAACGGTTCCACCACCAGCAGCCGAATTGCTCAATGAATTGCGCGCAAACCCAGGGGGTCGATACCTCGCCGACTTGACATTAGTATGTTGTGGCAAAAAGTGGTACATACTCTGTGCCTTGTGCATCGATGTATTAGTCATAATATTATTGCCTCCAGCTGCAGTGGAGGCTGGCAACCTTGGCAATGAATTAGTGGCAGCATTTCCACTGGTGGTCACCTGCATTCCCCTAGGTAGCGTAGTAGCCCTTGGATCACCAGTGTACTCCAACTCGTCCTCAGTATCATCATCACCGGCAGACGCCCCAGACTCACCCCTCGTATTGGCATCAGGCACCGACGATCTCCTCCTATTACTCCAAATTTTCTCCTCGATTGATCCAACACTCACACCAATACCATTACCTCCTCCAATCGATCCACAACTGCGAACTCTGTCCAGTTGTTCCCTGGAGAAGCTTTTTGGATTGAACAGCAAATCACCTGCACTCCTTCTCTTGGCAGCCATTGCCAATGCACTTGCACTTGCACTGGCATTCACATCACCTGAACAAGCCAGCAGGCTTAATTTTGTTCTTGAATCAGCGGCCATTAATGCCGATTCAAAACTACCGCGCCATGAGAATCTCTCATAATCACTCGCCTCTCTCTCCTCGCCCTCTTGCCCGGTAGTCGCTGCCGGATGCCCGTTTATCAGCAGCAGAGGATCGTGGGACTTTGATCTTGGCAGTTGAAAGTGACTCGGGGCTGTTGAGTCAGACGTCGATTCGTCATCCTCAGTGGTTGACGCTGAAGAGGGAGTTCTATGATGTTGTGAATATCTTCGCCAATTTGTGTGGTGTTGGACTGTCGATGTACCCTCGGAAACCTCATGCATCAGGGCAACAAGTCTCGAGCCAATATGATGCATCACCTTGGCAATCAGGGGTGGACTACTGTGAGGAGTTGAAGATGCATCCGAAGACACACCTTCACCTGTCATCTTTGTAAAACTTTGGACGAGCTTCTGGTAGACGAAGGCAGTGTCTCGACCCACTGATGACTGGGGCTTCACAGGATTCTCAGAGATTTCCTTTTCTTTCTCAGGAACGTCCGAGTTCATGTCGAATTTTGAAATAATCTGCTGGCAACTCTGGGATATCTGCTCCTGGAGGGCTGACCTTCGACCACCAGCACCTTCTAAATCCGAACTCGTGTAGTCGGAGCTGTCGTAAGAGTCCGACCAAGTGTCCTCGGAGCTCAGGTACTCGACTATTTCTCTTACTTGTTCATCTCTGATTCCGGGAACTGTTTTCATGAGTCTCGTTAATTCATTCTCGAAGTAGACGAGTTGTGGGGGCTTGGTTCGATTCTGAGGACACATTCGAGACTTTGTTGTTGTGAAGCCTGATAATCTGGGACTTGGTACAGGTGATGGACCACTTGAGTTGGTCGCTGGAGTTGTCAGAGTTGACTGACCGTTTGAATTGGCTACCATTGTCTTGAAGAATTGTCGCATTTTTGACATCATTAGATTTGTCTCCTCGTCACTTGACCAGTTGTTGAAGCTGTCCTTTCGTGATAATGATGGATTGGCGGTAGGTGGTAAGCCATTTTGTGCTTGAGACAGACCGGATTTTGTTTCTGAGTGTTTTTTCGTTTGGCTAGTGGCGTGATCCTTGGATCCATCGAGCTTGGGATCTGTCGGGGATTTTCGATGCTGCAACAGGTCATCACAGCTACCAACAAATCCAGAGTCTCTTGACTGCTGCTTGCCTCGACTATCTCCAAAATTCGACTCACTGTCTGGACTCGAGGACGATGGCGATGTGGAGGTGGATGAGCATGGAAAACTGTTGAGCTCCGGCTGAGGAGTCTTCGATCTCTCATCATCCGAATTTATCATCTGCTCCATATCGTTAGTGATGGTTTCGCAAGATTTACCGAATGACGAGTCACGTGGCTCAGGACTTTTATTACTCCTGTCCTCAGTGACTCGTGGACTTTGGGTTCCCAGAGTCCTCGGCTTCTTCTTCTTTCGTTTCACAGTGTCGAATTGGCCATCTGTTCCAAAGACCGCTGTCTGGCCATCCTCGACTCCATCAGTCTCGGTCGATGATCCCTCTGACTGCGTCTCCTGGCAATCCTGATTCATACTCAAATCTTGAAGTGAATTCTGGGATGTCAAGTTCTGGGAGCTCTGAGCTAGAGCCAATAGATTATCCAGCGATGAACTGTGGGATCTTCCAGTGCCCCTTGCTCTTACCAATCGTTTTCTCCTCTGCGCCTCAGGACTCGGTCGACCCTCCGAATCACTCCCCACTGACCCATCGGAATCCCTTCTATCCTGATCAAATTCAAGAAACTCCGAGAGAAAATATTTCTCCAGTCTTGATGAATTAGAAAAATCACCCTTCTCTTTAACATCATCCTGCCCGAGTGACTCAAGACCTTCCGAATAAATTGACGACGTCTCCGATAGACTATCCACTTCTCTTGATCCTGAATTGCTATTCCCGGAATTGATGTCACCACCAAGTCCAAAGAAAAAATACTTCTCCAATTCCGATGTTGAAGGTGGTCTCTGTCGTTTACGCAAATTTGAACTCAAGCTGGGTTCAGCTTCACTCTCCTCGCACGATTCCTCAACAATCGTGTGAAGTGTGAAGTCAATGGCCTGTCGATGATATCCCCGGAGTTCCTCCTCCCTGTCACCCATATTATTGCACTCATCCTCGGAGCTTTCCTCAGTGGCAGCAGCACTCTGTTCATCCTCATCGTGTGACACTTCCTCAACCCACGAGTCATCATCAGCAAGTCCCTCCTCAAGAATAACAACACCACTGGAATTATCAATCTCCTTACCATCGACATTTACCGTTTTCTCTTTATCATCATTACAACTTTTACCACTAAAACTCAATGGTTTCTTAATGGATTGCACATCGTCGCTCTCACTTGCACTACCAACACTCAATCCACTGTCAATTTCCAGCTCCTGATTACTAGAGCTCAGTCGTTTAACCATTAAGGGGCGTCGAGGTCCTTGGCCATTCCTTGGCTCAGTGACAGCCTCCAACGCCAGATGGTAGTAACCGGCCAATCCCTGTGGCGTTTGCGTATCATCTGGCTCCAAAAGTGTTGTTGTATCACTCGTTATAACACTAACTGGCTGATAACTACCCTGCGTTATCATAACGAGACTCTTGTACTTATTGCAAGCAACGAAATTATTCTTAACAGAGGGTGATTGTACACAAGATGTAAATGATGTAGGTGAAAATTCTCCATTCTCTTTACAAGTGGGCGGGCGTCGCTCGACTGAACGATACCGTGACTTACCCACAGCTCTTTCCCCACTATTATTACCACTACATTCACAATCAACGTCCTCGCTATCTCCCACCTGTACACCATCGGTTTTCTCGCCTCTCACCTCAACATTACACTGACGCATTTTTGATTCACCGCACGACAAATTTAATTCCATATCTCTCAACTCATCATTTAAACTCCATACATTCATGTCAATTACCTCCAACTCGTCACTCGCGTTAAGTTTCTCTGCGGAATAGCTCTCCGGTATTTTAATATCCGCATGATCACCTGACGCACACTCGTCGTCATCGCACACTCGATTACTTGTTTGTGAAATTGTCGACGACCTGTGGGCAATCTCATCAGGGGTTTTGGCACTACCATTTTTTGACGTCAACACACCTTTGTTTAACAGTCTCTTCACGAAACGTTCTGGTGGTTTAACACGACTCATAACTTGGTGGTCATGTAACTCGTCAGTGAATTCACTCGGTTCGTTCGTTTTAGTTGTGGCTGTGTTGGAATTTAATTTACTTTTTTCATTTTGAAAAATTTCTAGCTTTTGGGATTCACAGATGGTAGGCGATACATTATCGCGAGTTATCGGAATTGTGCTGGCTGTAACAAGGCTGCCATGCGAATGAATTAAACTGGTGTTTGTGATCTCTAGAGAGTCTGGCATGACTGTAGAATCCCAGGATTTCTCTTCCGGTAGGTCTTCTGGTTTAATTAAACTCGAATTATCACTTGGATATCTCGGATTATTGTTCAGAGGATAGACAGGAGAATCGAGAAACTCTGAGTTTATATTTCTGATCGATCTCAACTGTACGTGATTGTTATCGGAATAATCGATTGAATCCGCAAGATATATTTCACTCGAGCCATCATTTTTAGATTCGTTTTGATTGTCCCGATCCGCATCTCTGGACGCCATCCATTCACCTGAAGTATCTGAATCTCCTGAAGTCTTCTCAAAATTCAAATCTTTATCGAAGAGACTTATCCTACGGAGCACCAGTGACTGCTCTTCATCCGACAATGCAATCACTCGCTTCAGTGTAATTCCAGCTTCTCCATCTTGATTTTCCGATTCATCGTTATCGTCAATCTCCTCCATGTCATTGTCGCTTGTCAACGAATCGTTATTCACTACGAATACACGAGAGAAATGATGAGAGGCTGATTCATCGAGATCACTGCTGTCCGCCGAGGATCTCCCTGAGGAACTCCCCGCATCGTCCTGCGAAGAACAATAATTTCTTCTGGTTTCCTTATCCGGCTCTGCATTTTCCTCAACATGAGATTCTTGTTCTTTCTCGGGTACATTTTTCGAAGGGGCTTCTGGCTGGAATAAATCGACATTACTCTGATTATTGAGAGGACTCTGGACCTCTGGAGCCTTTTCCTCTTCATCTGGCTTGAATTTCTCCTCGGGTTTTGGTTCCTTGGAGGCTGTAGCTTCTGTCAAGCTCCCCTGGACTTTAATGTTTTCAAATTGTCCTAGTGACAAGCCATCAGGCCTGAAGGTGAAGATGGAGGGGTCAAAACCCCCGCTGGGAATTCTCGAGCCTCTCTGAACAGTTCCATCAAGAGGATGATTAAATCTTGGATGCCAGGAAAACCATGGGGCTGTGGGGTCACCGCGAAGGCGCAAAGTGCCCTCCGGTGTTCCACTTCCGGTGATCATTGATGAAGCAGCTGCTGCAAAATCACCGTTCCAGAGGGCAGCTGGAATGGGCACTGGATAGGGGACGGGTACGGGGATGGGTACTGGGACAGGTAAAACGTTTGCACTGGTAGAGCCTCCACAAGCCTGTTCAAAAGTATTTCACAGTTTTAAATTACCATAAATACTGGAAATAACTCCGAGAAAATATAAACTCACCGAACAAGCAGCAGCTCCTCTCCCAGGACAGCAACTCCAGTCTCTAATGATTCCCCTGGTGCTTCCACTGATGTTAGCAATTCCATCAAGATTAATACCATCACTCAAACCCGTTGGAATCGGTAAAGTACCACTCTCAAAGTAATCCCAATCGCAATCCTCAAGTCCTTGTGCATGACCCCTTGGCAAACCATTCAAGTAAGAAGACCCTGAGCAACTGCTGTCCGCGTCATCCTCTTCCCTTCCCGATGACGAGTCCGAACTTATGAACACCAAACGTCGATAATCCGGTGTCAGAGGATTTGGTTCATGAGTCTGGATGTGTCCCTGAGTGGGACTGCATTGACGTCCTGCCTGGAGACTCGAGAAATCCTCACTGCAGCATGTTCTAGCGTGTGATCTCCCTCGTCTACGGGAGCCTATTGCAATTATTCTCGGTAAATATGTGAGTAATGACTGTATTTCATGAAATTTTGCGGTCCGTATAAAGCCACACTAATGATATCTCTTAATTATTCGGCCTCGTTTTTGGAGAAAGAGAAAAAAAAAGCAAGCGACACGCCGAACTGTCTGGATGTGCTTAACTCACTTGCGTCTTGTAAAGTGTATATTGGAAGAAAAAAAAATGTTGAAGTATTCACTGGTGTTGTTAGGTAGGTGTGTGCGCGGCCGGAACCAACCGGCTGCTCGCTTACCCATCGTCTTGCCCGGTGCCTCGATTCAGTCGGACAAAACATTTATATAGGGTGATCTTTTTAAATTTGAAACTCATTTCCCGTTTAAACCATTACGATAACCCTTTTCTCATTATTATTATTCCCAAGATCCCGTCACACTCGGTATTTACCTCATAATTAAAGGATTAATGTCTTCATTAACGTCAGAACTAATGCCCTCATCAATCCATCCATCTAATCCATTCCGAATTACGTTTTTACCTGTTCGTTTTTCAACGCGAAATTATACGGATTAAATGCGATCGTTGAAAATCATTTCAACAATTTTTATATTCACAACATTCCATCACATTCACAATTCACTTTATAATCAAGGGATTAATGTCTTCATTAGCGTCATCATTAATTTCGTTATTAATGGCTTCATGCCTCCATGTAATATTTTCAGATTACGTTTTTGGGTGTTCGTTTTTCTATGATGGATGAGAGAAATTGAATGGATTTAGACGATTCGATCGTTGAAAATCATTTGAGTGACTTTTTAGTGAGAAAATTAATCGACGAATTATTTCTGAGTAATTTTTTCGCGCCACCCAGTGTATGTATTTACAGATGGGCGGATTGTAGAATGAAACAGTGGACGTTGCATTGTTATATACCTATATACTTCTTCGCTTGGGTCTGCCTCACCTGAGAAGTTTATACACCTTTGTGTTGCACTCGTTGCAGGGGAGTGGGAATTTCTATTTTTGCCGTGAATTTTCACTCATTTTTTCCCTCAATCAATTAATTTTCGCGTTAAGAGTTGTAATTGTCCGTTAACCAGAAATAAAATACGACAAATGCACCGATGTAGAATAGTAAAAAATAGGTAGACACCATGACAGTGAGGAGAAGTTGAAATGCGCGAAGAGTATCCATTATTTAGTCTTGATTAATTACCACAATTATTCATAACTTTATAAAATATTTACAAAACGTTTAAAATGCTCATCGATACAGGGAGTTGTGAAGACTGATTGGTGTGAGCTTGAGGCCAAGAAAATTCAACGTTGGGCTTCGATAATCAATTTCTAACATGCAAGAGCTCCACTGATACTGGGAGGCAATATTTTTTTTACCTTGAGCATCGAATTGTCGGCGTCTACGGAGTATTGTTCTACCCTGGGTGGATGCGCCAGTCAGTCTGGCAGGATCACGGGAGAGGCAGTCGTCTTGAGGCTCGTCTTCCCCCGCACTTGTTGCACTGTCTCTTTGAATTGGCTCGTCAATTGATACACCTGGACAACAGTGACTGCTGCCGAATAATCTGACCTTGTGAGCGATATTCACGTAACCGTGTAATCCGGATTCACTCAATCTGAAATTGAGTTATTGCACAATAATGCACATTCAATTCACATTCAATCATATGAAATCCGTTACTTATCGAGTTAAAGTGATAATCAGTTTATCCAGAAGATAATTCATATCAACCCATCTTTGACGACTGATATAATGAAAATTGTTCTATTCTGTATGAAATTTATTAAAATTTATTCCTCACCTTAAACTCTCACTACCACTGCTCTCATACCGCGTACTACTATTAGACTCTCTTCTTGTTCTCGTAATAGCGTCTCGTATTCTCTGCGATGATATAGATGACTCACCACTCTGAGTTTTTCGCGGTAATGCAGGCGTTGGTTCACTCTCGCTTTCACGTGGACTGTACCTGGATGAACGAGTACTGAGGGGGCTGGCTTCCGGTGACAGATGCTATAATTTAAATAAAAATTACAAGGTTGCTCTATTTTATTCTCCGTCATTCTTAGCGAGAGATTTTGCAATGCTTACGCTCGATGAGCGACGATTTGGCGCATCATCTGTGTCGTCAGTGTTGGAGAGCTCTTCCTTCGAATACTTTCTGCGGATCTTGGAGTTAAAATTGAGTTATTCATACGTTACAATCAAATAAACGGGAGAAAAAAATTTAATCTGCTCTCAACAACTCACCACTTGAATTTCTTCACTTTTTTTACTCTGATGAGGATCAGGCAGATTTTTTATGTCCTCTAAATTGATTTCTGGAGTTTCGATATCACTAGCAGTGGAAGTATTGGACGTATCCATCACATCAACAGATTTTTCACCGTCTCCGGAGTCTCTATCCTCCGAAGAATCACCGCAGACATTTTTTTCGTCATTTGCAGGACTCTTAATACCATGGCACTCATCTATTATCATCTTCTCATTTGCCATAGCTAAAGATTCGAAACTTGTTTTCTCAACCGTTGTCTCTAGTACGAGATCGTTTTGAGAATTTATTTCCTCTAAACCTTCTTCTTTGTGATTCTCCGGATGTTCAATCTTAGTTTCTGCTTGTGTTTTGAACAGAAATAAATTCTCTTCGCTCCTGGGAATCCTACGGAAATTGGTAGGAGAATATTTCAAACGAGATTCCTCCTTCTCTTTAATATCCCTCTTAATATTCGAACTGGATTTCGCCTCAAATTTTTCCCTCTTGAAGATCTTCTCGTCCTTTGATTTCTGTGAGAGTTTGGGAATGAGACTGGGGACATTCCCTTCCTCTCTATATCTCCTCAGATCGTCAGTGCTCCCTCGATATCTCTGAGGAATGAGTGAACGTCTTGGTGATTCCCTTGAACCACCAATATCCTCAAACTCCCTTGAATTTCTTCTATAAATCGGTATATTCGATTTTCTCTCGCCATATTTCGGTGAAGATTTAGATTCAGAAACGCATTTCTGAAAATGCTTCGCTGTCGGTTTCGTTAAAGCCCCATGAGCTTGAGGATTATCGTGTTCGTTTGCATCATTCGATTTATTTCGCAAGTTTAATGAATCTGTTTTAAGGGAAAACACTTTACGCTCAATTTCATTCTTCAAGGACTCGGCGTTTTCTGTTTTACTGTTCCCACTCGTGCGATTATTTCTGCTCAATGGAAAACTCCGGTATATTCTGAAAGCTGGAGACTTTCTGGAAATAGTCCATCGACAGGGTGGTCCTGAAACAATATCATGAGTTAATTAAATTAATTCCCCATTGAATAATGAGTGCTCACCATTGATCGTCCAAGCACGGCGTATGCTTCTCTTTAATATATTAATCGGTGAATTTTTCCTGACATCATCCAATGGTAACGCAATGACTGAGCCACTTTCAACTCTCTTATTTCCATCTCCATCAAAACTACTGCAACACAAATCATCAGTAGAACCTCTCCACTTCACAGAAATCAACCGATATCTCCTGAATTACCGATACATCAAACCAATCTCAAGAAACCAAATAAAAAATATTGCAAAATTAAAACATAAAATCGTCATCGCTTTAACTCACTATACCGCGAACATAAACCGACACACTTTTATCGTAAGAAGCGTAATCATCACAAAAAAATTAAACCACAACCCAACCAACTCGAACTACTCATCCTCTCGGAATTCAGTCTGGCACCGGAAAATAAATGATCCAATAACTTGGCGATTTACAATTATTCTCCAAATCATTCGTTAAACAGTAACCGCATTCAGACATTCCGAAATTACCCGGATGAGTAAAATGTAAAACAAAGTCAATACCGGTGTTGGATACCGAGTCCTGGAAACTGAAATGCCTCTCATTTCAGTGACTGGAGGTCCCAGTTCCAACGAAAGACGGGGGCGACATGATTCTTTAAAGATCGAACAGCCGATTCCGTAGTACATAAATTATGAAACGAGAAGGTAAAAAAAAAAAGGAGGTATCTAGCGTAGGTATATCGCCAATGCCAAATAGGTACTGCCTGAAAATCCAACCGCCGACGCCGATCTCAGGCACACGGGTAAACCCCGCTGGTTATCCGCTGGCGTCGTCGAGGTGCCTTTCCCCTCTATACACGTTTCTTTCTTTTCTCTTACCAACTCCCTCTACTCTCCATACAAAACCTCCTCTTATTGCAACGTCCTCCCTCTCTCTTTCTCTCCTGTCATGCTTTTTGTTTGGATGCTGAGGAAAAAAAAACCCTTCTTCTGTCTGCTCTTTCACGATTTCTCTCCTTCCTTCTTTTCCCCGTTGACTCCAGCATCACTAGCACTTTCAACAAACAGTGAGTACTTACTCGAATTTACCCAGTATTTTTTAAACGTGTGGTCTTGTTTTTCACTGAATCGTTGCCTCTGGGTGGAAAATAGTATCTCCTTTCCAAATTAAATTATTTTTTGGAAATACATGTGATGGATTAATTCTGGTTTACGAGGGAGTGAACAATTCATCGGTCTTCTATATTTTGTGACGTCATTGGAGAACAGGGCATGACCATAAACTGAAGACAGTACGTGTTTAGTGGCGGATACACTCTTCGCATAAGGATACGCGACATTGGTTTGTCTTGCTCGAGACTGGACTCTTAACCCTTCCCCTTCTCTTAAACTGTACATACACAGTCACATATTTATGTATATACCAGCGGGTAGGTCTCCAGGCTGGTCAATGCTTTTACATATACAGGGTGTCCACGATGAATCGGTGATTTCTGGAGTCTGCTGGGGGTCTTGGCAATCAGTTGAAAAGAGACTTAACAGCTCTGTCATGTCAAATTATCACCTATTTGTCCACTTTCTTCCATTTTTCTCAGCTTTTCAATATTTTCCACATCTTTCAGAGGCTAATCAAATTTCCCAGCACGCTGGAGATCGGTGATTTACCAGAAATACCGTTGCTTCGGTGTCGAGAAATCCGGTATTGAACTTTGTTGTAAGCAATTGCGGTAGGTTGTTATGTGTTTTTAGTTGAATGGGAATTTAAACGTTGAAAAAAAATAAATTGCGAAGAACCATGGATTATAAGGGCAACAGATTTTTTGAGACAGATTTCTCAGAGTATTCAGTTAATTTAACTTGATGGAAACTGAAAGGTCATCTGACTTTTCTCGTTTTCCTTCGCGAGTGAATTTTTCATGGATAATTTACCTGTGTTTATCGTCCGTTCGTCGTTTCCCACGTATTCTCTCCATATTCCCCGGAATTCACTTTTATTATCATTGATCCAACGACTCGAAACGATCAAGAAGTGATAAATTCACTTGTTTATTTATAAAAAATGCAGTTGCCCGCATTTTGGAGGAATTAATTGAAGATGGGCGGAGTACTTTGAGGCACTTTCGGTGATTTTCCGGGTAATTACCTGACTGTCAAGGTTACACATTCACGCTGGGCAAATGAAAAAATTTCATTGTTGGTACTATGTTATTTTCATACTGAAGTAATTGATGGATTTATTTACGCGATAAATGAATATGCTGAGTAAGACTTCAGGTAGGAATGCACGGGTGAATTTTTCGATGGAGGATTGGGGACAGGTTTAGGCCGGTTCCCGGCATCCCTCACTGTCGAGGGCAACTCCTGGACTGAAAGACTCAAGACAACAGGGCACAACCTTATGCCCCGAAGAAAATGCACTTCCTAACGACATCACGATTATTCAACACGTATTTTTATTCAACTGGAGGTACATTGATTTTTCAAATTATTCATGCTGGGGTGCTGAATATTTCTGGGGGGAGTTTAGAGATTATTTTAATGCCAATGAACTCAACTAAACTTGTTTGTCCACAGTTTACTTAATAAAACGAAGAAAATTCTTGTAACGGAATAAAATGCTACCTGTTGCGTTGGTACGACACTCTACACACCTGACTTTTGGGTCGTTACGCGCATGTGCTTTCTTGGTCCATCGAAGGGCACGTGATCAGCTGGGGACCAATGGTGTCTTGAAATGGTTGTCATGTGATTGGTGGAGATTTCGAGCAGATATGAAAATTCTTTCACAAACTTCTTTCTTACCTAAAGAAATTCGTTGTATTTTTCAGTGAAGGCTTGTCTGCTTATTTTTTAATGTTCGGAGAGAAATTTGAAATGCAACATGTGGGGAAAAAAAGTTAATGCAAAAACGCAACGCTTTCTCCGAGAAATTTTATCAGATTTCTATTGAAATTGGATAAATAGAATTTCCACTTTCCTCGCTAAAATGCTGTAAATTATGGGGAAATAAAGTAACGACAACGAATATTATCTTTTAATTAACTGTTTTTTATTTTTCAATTCGACAGAAATTTAAAAAACAATAATTATTTGAAATCGACTGCATTGAAAATAGTATTTTACACAAATTAATTCTTACGTTCTTGATGAGTATGAGCTTTTCGGCTCGAGCCAAAAACGTATTTTACAATAAGTTACGTAAATAATTTTATAGTGCGGTATGTGTAAGTTTTACGCACGCCGTACTGTAAAAATATTAGACTTATTATTCTAAGACTCTGACTGATTTTCAAGGCCCGGTTCAATTATCTTTCGAGCGTTACATCCACTGGTTTTGTTCTATATCGAAATATCATTCGAAAGAAAATCCACCCAGAAACTTAAATATAAACATCATTTGATCCTTTGCCATCGTGAAACCGCATCGTCATAAATTTTCCCTCAATTTTGATCATCAGTAATGGCGTACCCGTATTACGCACCGAAAATCATGAATCGTCATTGTTTTTAGAAAAATATTTTTACCTCGTATTATAAATCGCTGGTGATTAGACAATGGGACAGTGCTTACTCGATCTTGAACGATGCATTCGTTAACAAAATCACAGAGAGAAAGAAAGCAAATTCATTCTTAAATGGTAAACAGACTCCAAGGCATTTACTCGGACTTGTGAGAAAGTATTTGAATGGTTCCATCTCAATACTAAGTAAACATACAGTATTTAATATTCATTCATACGATACAGAAATCTACGCTCTCTTCACATTTGACTTATTTTTTTTGACGCATCATTCACAAGTTTTGATAATTGAATTATGAAAATCACGATCTCATACCTTGTTATGTCTCTTTTCGAGCATTGAAAACTACTTCGTTGAGATTGTGGCGAATGATATTTTGAGCATATATGCACTTATTTTTCATTTTGATTGATAAATTTCCGAAGTAATAGTCTCAATCGCAATTACCTGTACATCGAAAATATTATGAGAAAATGTTCTGACAACACTTTTCAATTTTCATGTGGAGAAGAAATTGTTTTTGGCCACAACCAAAGAGTTACAATTACTCATGATACATTATCGTGACTCGGCTTTCGTTTTCGGCGGCCTGAAGGCCTTCAATTTTTTTGTTTTCTTCTGTTTGGCTGCACCCGATCCAGACTGAAATGCTTTCCAACTGTCCACCCTGGATTGCCGAGATTCCTCAAAATTCTTCTGCCACTCTTTCTCCATAGCCGCTTGCGCCTCAGCACTGAGTTCTTCTTCGCGTTTTCGTTTCCGTTGTTCGGCATCTCTCATTGCTAATTCTCGTCTGTAAATTAATTTTGTCATTGCCTTAACAATAATTTAAATTTTAGCGGTTTCCATGGAATAATTAGATGAAGAGCGGTGTTCTACCTTCTGCGTTCCATATCTGCGAATAATTTCATCGTCATCACCCACACAGCATGACTGTAACCTTCCTCACTCTCTTCCTCAAGCACCGGAACAGTTCCACCCTCTTTTCCTTCCTTTTTCAATTTTTTCTTCTTTTCAGCTATCTGTATTTCCATTTACCAATTTAATTATAACATTTTGTATAAAATTGAATTGAAATCTCAAGTCACCACTCGTTTTTACTGATAAATTCTTACCATATGATCCGTACGGGCTTTTGCCTCTTCAATAACATCCATACACTTCGCCCGTGACTCTTCATTCTCTAGGGTTTTCCACGCCTTATTAACAACTGAAATAAATAAAAAAAATCACAATGAATCTTAACACATACCTGATGGAGAGATCACGAGAATTTTGCAATGATGTCTTACTTTCAAAAGCCTGTTGAGCTCTTTCTGCATCATCTTGATTTTTATCTGGATGCACCAAAATTGACATCTGTAAAAATACGCGATTCAAACCCGGTGTTATTTTTAAAATAAGACAGTGGGTTCAATTACTCGATAATTACATGATATGGTTAAGAAAAACTTACTCGACGATATTTCTTCTTAACTTCATCTATCGTTGTGGTAGGATCGATGTGAAGTACCTCGAATGGATTCAAGTTGAAGTATGACGAGCCAGGACGTAGTAATCTATCAATTTGCTGCTTTGGCGTGAGGATAGCATCGCGTTTCTCAATTTCTTTGACCTGAGAATAAGATTCACATGTCGATTATTCCTCTCGCCAACAACCGCTGCTCATAGGTTAACCCTGTATGTACATTCTGCACAATTATCCAGCGACAGGACATCGTGTCATTAAAAAAATTCCACTCCATGCAATTAATGATGATTCCACACATCAATTATAATTCATCAATATAAACAATGAGAAAAAACACAAGTGACATTTTTCGAACTCTCTTTCAAGTGTTATGTGGTGAAATTAAATGGTATTGCCAGGGAATAATTGTCCAGATATTTAGGTAGTTATTAGATAGTAGAATGTGTTCACTCACTTCAGTGTAAAATTCGTTAAACTCATCTTCCTTTTTCTCTCCAAATTCACTTGATATATTTGAGTTGGAAGCAGCCATCTTTGTTACGATTTCCTCAGCCCCGGAGAGAGTCACTTCAGTCACTGCTGCCATCTGAAACACTTAACCAATTTTTAATATCAAAAGAATCCTTGGAATCCAATACCACGAAAGATCCCGAGGTATCCGACATACACGATATTTTCAATATCGAACGGCTAATCAATGAATCAATCAAATAAAATCATTTCCAAGGATAAATTGGATATATCCCACTTTGTCATGCCATCATGTGTCATGAAACTCGTGTCCATCATTCAAGTCCATCGATAATTATGAAAGAATGGATGATATTGCGCGAAAGAGCTAAAAAAAACGTAAATAGAGTATTATGTAATGGTATTATTGAAATTTTTGTAAAATTCTCCTAGTAGAGTCATAGATGGTGTCGACACGATTCCATAAAGTGGCAAACAACATGAATAATTGATTAAAAAAATTGATAAATGAGCTTATCATTGCCAGGATTTTCCATAAATTATTGAAATTCGTATTGTAATCTTCGACATAAATATTACATTTGTATTCTCATGACAACGAATAAGTTCAAATCACGCATTAATCATTGGAATTAGCGAAAAAAAAAAATTGCATGGAGGATGTATTAGCGGATTTGAATCATTAAATGTTATTAATAACTTGAACCTTGTCTGTTAATGTAATTTTTTATATCTCCCAGGATGTACAACTCGCAAGGTCGTCTATCGTCCATCGTCGACGTAATGATCATTACGAGTTGAACTATCCGGGTGTTTTTTTTTTCTCCAAGAAACTGGTAGTTCCGCACTCTCCCCGGTCTCTCTGATTCTCCAAAGAGGAGAATTCTTTAATGGAGAGAAGGCCATTCCCAGCAATTCAATATCTCTTGTCCCCTCTTCAATCTTTGTTGAAAAAGGCCCTAGTCGACCTATTACATCGATTTAATTGCCACCGTGCGGTGTCTTTCACACAATAAACTCTTACATACGGCTAATCCACGGAGTTCTCGTCGAATCTTATCATTTTATCATCTTGTACAATCATTAAACTTTTATTTTAAACCAGAAGAGCTGATAAACTGATTCACTAATGGAAATCAACGTCGATACGAACCATTCATAACTCCATGGATTCTAGGTGAACAAATTATCTTGTGAAAATGATTTATAGAGCTGTCATGCAAGGATACACCTAGTATCTGTAAATAATTTGTGCACAAATTTATCAATACAGAAGCAAGACAGAAGCTACGGTCCCAAAGTACAAATATAGGATAGAATTTCAGAAGATAAACAGTATTGAACAATTTCTATTGAATTATTTTATTAAGAACATCAAAAGCATTGGGACACACCTAATTAGCTCCTCCAGCTCCATCTTCTCAATTCCACTCTTCTCCCCACTGAATTAATTTCTCAAAATGTATTCATCCTAACCGGAAGCCCTCCATAGATCCCTACATAAGTAAGTCCCACACAAATCATGAGCACATCAATGCCGTGGACCTCAGGAATGAACCATCCGCAGCCAAAAAAAAAAATCCACCATCCAACGAATAATGAAGTATGAATTTTAAAAATGATGACAATGACAGCTCATGACAATTTTTTTTAAACCAAGTTTTTTTTTATTTAATAGTAAGTATTTGTGTTAGACCTTTTTATGTGGCCACGTGGTACATGACAATCAGAGTCTTGATGGTCTTGATACATCGAAGGTGAAGGAGAGGAGTTGAGAATTAGCGAGGGAGTGAAGAGCTTGAAGTAGCTGGTGACCAAAGAGACAAGGGATGTGTCTCAAAGAGCGGTAGCGGGAGAGTAAAAAAGAGAGAAAAAAAAACTGTGAAGAAGAGGGAAAAGAGTAAAAGAGAGATAAAAGAGGGGGTTGGCGGGAGAGGAGAGGGCGAGGGGGAGGAGAGGGCAGTGAGGCTAGGCGCCACGAATTCATTTTGCGTAGTGAGAGAGCTGTAGATGTTCGGGTAGCATCGGTTATTTCCGTAAACGTATTTCACAACGAGAAAACCAGTTATCGTCTACGGTACGGCAGTACGCGCCGCGCTGCCTCGCCGGCAACTTGACTAATTTAAAAAAAAAAAACTCTCCGTATCTCCGCTTTTTTTTTTCTCGTTTATTATAGTTTACATACGAAACGCGCAATACGACCTCGTGGTTAATTTTAATTTCAATACGGTTTATCCTTGACGTGTATAGACAACTTAATCATTAACAATTCATGTCGGAAGAGACTGATGTTACAAAAACTGTTGCCGAGTTAATTCTTCTTCACTCACATTTTTATCGAATGTTTTATTGCAACGGCTATCTGCGCAGCCCGTTTCGACTTCTCGGTTGTCATTGAGAAATAAAAAGAGAATAACGAAAACAACTATCACAAGTGCTCACCCCACCCCTCTCTCCGTAGTGCATATTTTGTAAGTCGAGACAAGAGAAAAAAAGGGAGTGATAAAAAATATATCGCTGGGATATTTCCGTTTCACAATTATACGATACGTGAAAAAATTGTACATCGAGTTTTTGGGTGAGCTGATCTAGGAGATCCGAGGGCCATCCAAGTGGTATCGCGAGAAGTGGGAACGTTCAAAAAATAAAGAGAGATGTAAAGAGAATAAAAAAAAAAAGGCCAAGAGTGTGTGTAATCGTACGTTCGTGCGAGAGGCGGTCCACGTTGGAGTATACAACGTCGAAATTCCGCGGTCTGTTGTGGTGGTGGCAAAAGGCATAGAAGTCCGGGAGAGTTATAACGCGACTGTTGAGGCGTCAACGGCCTTGAAATTCTTTGGGAAAAATCGAAGCGTTACACCATAGGTGGAGAGTATTATCACGGATCCTGACATCAACATTCTTTCTCATCGCATCAACGTTATCCCCAGGAGCATCAGAACATCAGACTGAACGAGACTGTCTCGATGCAAATATCCTCGGTAAAAAATCACAATCCCTCGTCGACGAGGAAGTAAACAATCCGCAAGAGCTCCAGATTGTTTTTCATTTCCACTTCTCGAGGATACAAATAGAGAAGACCTAGAGAAATCACAAACCCATTCAAAACATGACCACGTGACCTGTCGCTCCGTAAACATCGTTGGACCACGTGCTTTGCCCCCTCTATTACCCCGCACCAGCGAAATCCCCACTTCCAATACTTTGCTCTTGTGAAGTCCCGCGCAATTTCAACCTACTACTGGGCATTCAATACCAGTTGGATCTATCAGGATTGAGGCGACTTCAGTTTCACAATTTTTTTTTTCCAAGTTGATCAAGTGTTGAGCGCAGAGGGAGACATTGTTGGCGTGCTGGAGAAAAGCTGGTGGCCAGGGTGTCCAGGGAAGAGAGTGGCCAAGGAAAATCAGTCAAAGTGGATTTTACGGAGGATAGTATGATGGACTCGGTGACGGGACCAGTAATGGTCCCGACAACCATTCAACCACCTCCTTCGCATTCACCACCTGATGGTCCCCACACACCCCAGGGATTGTCATTCGATCTTGAAAGTGGATTTGAACCCCAGACACGTGCACGCTCCAATACGTGGCCATTGCCAAGACCTGATGGCTATGTTGATGGGAATGGTGGTAGTGGTGATGGTGGTGGTGGTAATGGCGTTGGAATTGGCAAGGATGGTACGGAAAGTGGTACACCACCGCAGCAGAGTGGACTTGGACAGGGGGCTGGTCTTCTTCCCGTTAAGAAAAATTCATCCAGGAGAAATGCCTGGGGCAATCTCAGCTATGCTGATCTTATAACCCAGGCCATCACCAGTGCACCTGAGAAGCGACTCACACTTTCCCAGATTTATGAGTGGATGGTGCAGAATGTACCGTATTTTAAGGACAAGGGGGATAGCAACAGTAGTGCTGGCTGGAAGGTAAGTTTTATCTGGAGTTTATCGATTATTTTGAATTCGTTAGCACCTGTTGGATTCAATCATTTTTGGGGATTTAGTGGTCAATTGAAAATTTGTGAGGGTGACAATTGTAATTTCATTTTAAATTCCTGTGAATTTCTCATGCTCGAAGCAAAATCAGGGAAATTATTCCCTCAAACTCATAATTACCGGAATATTCAAGGAATTGAATGAATAATTGTTGTAAATTTAGAATATAATTTTCCCCGAGTGGAGGGAAAGTTCGACATTGCGTCAGATAAAGAAAATCCAACCACACAGGTGTGTCGAGACCATAAAATTCAAAAAAAAACCTAGACATAATGAAAACAAGTAAATACTTGAAATAACTTCCTCGATAAGTTGTCGCTGTATTGCTACCAACCACAGTTTAACGATTTGATTCTGATGAAGGGCTAGTTAGAACGAAAAATCGTGGAAAATTGGTTGTACTAATGCAATGAAACGACAAACGCGCAAAAAAAAGCCAACTAGAAGGCAGTACACACATTCAGAATGATTGGTAGGTGAGGCCAGAGGCGGACGGCACACCAAGGTCGTCTCTTAGCATCTGCATTCCCACCCGACAAAGACAAACCCAACTTTCCGCTAACTTTACCAATGAGAATATTGCACGTGTCGTCGATTCCAGAGTTGCTCGATTGGTAAAACCTGCTCTTCAACAACTACTCTTTTCTCCAATATTTTTATTTTTCAAATGGCGCAGTTACCTAGCCATTCGATTCCCCAAACTCCCTAGCTCTCCAAATTCTCCAATTCCCCCATTTGGGCATTCAATCCCATCAAACCGCAAAAATAATTTGGCAAATCATTTGTCGACAATATTCTTCATTTCTCCTCGAGCCTTTACCTATTATAATTCATTATCATTAATTGCAATGAGTTGCGAGCAATTAATTGATGGATTGATAGAGTTGGTTGGAGTGGAGAAAATGCTAGACAAGTCTGGCTACCTACGAAATTTTCCAATGAACTCGCTGGATGGGTGTGATCCGGCTCAGCCGGTGCTCTTACATATGTGCACACACATGTATATATGTAACGAGTTAGAGCTCCGCGTTTTCCACGCGTTATTTTTGCACAACTCCGTACTCGCGTCGTTGCCGCTTCTCTTCCTCTACATCTCGGTGCTGTAGCCCTTTCCCCTCAATCTCTCGATGTATATTCTGCAACTGCAGTCCACCACGTTGCCACTCTAGATGAAATCCTCCAAAGGCGAGCATTTTCTCACGGATATAATTCAACCTCTATCCATCGTCTCAATGATCCCTCAATGATCCCTCAATGATTTCCAAATTATTTCACAAATTTCATTTCCACAATTTCCACAATTTCCACAATTTCCATAATTTTCATAATTTTTATCAATTGAATAACATCTTATAAATCAAAAAGATGTCAATTGCATTCGCGAATTTTCCGATGGCTCACCAGGTGATAATTATTTAGATAAATCTTCCAAACTGGTCACAAGGATGCATCTCACTCCTGTGTCATTATTCCATGACTGAAAAATTTATTCGACAATGAAAAAATTTCTTCTATTTTAAGCGCAAGAGACATATTTCCACTCGTGCGTATTTAATTGTGATGCAAGTGAGTTTAATGTATATATACTGGTATCTCATAGATAACTGCTATTTCATTCCAAGGATTGCGCTAACGTAATGATCACACTCTTACACAGGACTTGAATTTCCTTGATTATTTATTTAACGTACATGTGATGCAGTACATCGAGTTCAGATGTACGTCATCTTATTGTCTCATTGCGATAAACGGTATATTATCTTGCAGGCGTTTACTTCATGAGGAAAAATGAAAATATTCAATTGAGTATTTTTATTGGGGGATGGGGAATGCGATTTGATTGGTCTGGAAAGAGAAAGAGACCGATCAAATCTTTGGATTCGAGGCAATGACCTCGCGTGCCATTTATTCCACACTCGTCAGACTCTCTTTCCTCCACGGCTTCTTTTCTTATTTTTCTTCTCTTCATTGCACTCAGTGGTAAAATTGACCGCAACTGTACCGACGAGATTTTTGGTTTTTTTTTTCTTTTTGGTTTTGATGTTTTTACATGGGAAATTCTTAAGGAACAACCGGTGGGTTCCTCATGCCATTTGAGTTCAATTGTTTGACGGCCCAGTGAACATGAGGGCAAGCCGATTCTCTCGGTAATAGAATCAGGAATCTGGTGTCTGTCCAAGTTTTTGTACGAATTATTTTGAGAGTCTGTCGTTTCGGAAACCAACGGAATCGAGGGTGTACCTCTTGGAAATATTTATATTAATGTTAAAATGTTTTTAATCGAGAGGACATAAGTTACTGGGGCCATCGGTAGAAATTATATTGCAATAATTGGAAAATCGGTTCGACAAGATCTTACGTGCAATCGAGATGACAATCGAAACGACAATCGAGACGACAATCGAGAAAGGCTTGATGAAATTCATGAAATATCTGAAAAAATCATAATTATGGTACTTGGAGAATTTTTTATTAATTGAGGAGCACTGGAATTATTAATTTTTATTGTTTATTTAACTTCAGTTTTGAGTTATCAATACCTGAGGACGAGCGCAACAGGTCGGTCTTTTGAACCATCAAGTTACTTCCCAGATAATATGAGTCTCATATTTTTTATGTTTCGTGATAGTCAGTAGATTAAAATTCCCACCATTGCCATTCAGCTCCTCATTAATGCAAATATCGAGTCAATTTATTATTTATTATTAACTCAAGTCCGATTGATTCCTATTTATAATCATCTCTTGGGGATTGGGTTTCCAGTAAAAATATAAGTGAAGTGCTCCAAATAACTAAAATCTCATCACTCCTGATATTTCAATATTTTCGTTGCTCTTAGCTTCAAGGGTCAAGGGTCAAGTTGATTTTAAAGTGCAGGAACGTATGAATAATAAAATTGTAATGACATTTGTAAACATCAAACTGGGTTAAACAAATCTAAGCCCCAGTTGTTCCTGTCTCACCATAATTTTTCAACGTGGATATTGTCAAGTTTTTTTCTCGAGTTTGCACTATCATTATTTCAGGAAAATAAATGCTCAACGGTGGCAATGTGTTTGTTGCATTTTACGTTAAGCTGAATGATTAAATCAAGGATACCAGGTAGTACTTGTTTGTGGGAGAATAAAATATAGGGGAATCAGCGAATGCACGTGTTGGAGACAAGGTGTCTGTCCACCTTGTCTTCATCTCCATTTACTATCACGCTACAATGTTTTGTCTTTTTTTTTTTGGGTTTGGGGTTTTGTTTTGTTCGGTTCTTTGATTTTAATTTGCTTTTTTGGTTTTTTTCGTTTTTTATAGAATATCGCGAAGGGGGGAGTGGATAGTGTTGATTATTCCATTGGCGGGGATAAATCACATGTAAAAACTGCAAAGGCAATTCAATCATTTAACTCCCTTTTGTTTATTTACAAGGCTAAAATGAATATTAATCCTCATCCAGTTTCAAAATAACTAATCCATAATTATCTTCGAATGAGAATTGGCGGAATTAGAATTGAGTGTATGTGATGAATTTCAAAATATTCCTAATAACTACGTCAATTACTCAAACTGGTTTATTCCTGTTTATTTATCTACATGAAGAAGTCATATCGGGACAATTCAAAATCGATTATTGTCCCGTCGAAAAATTTCCACGTTCATTTATCCCGTTGACATTCACAAAATATATCGTGACAAATCGTTGAATACTAGAATATATAATGATAATTTAATTTGCACGTTTGCCACGTGGATTGAAGGGGAAAACTTTTTATTCTAGTGTTCGTGTCTAGCCAAGAACATACAGTATATTCTAGGTTTCTATCGGCCACGTAGATTTATCGTATGTGGCGATGGCCATGAGGAAGGGGAACTGTCTCGCACGAGTCGTCGATAATATTACACACGAACATACGCACTAGGAATTTTTTCGTAATTAATGAGTGAAGGCTCATGCGTAGATTAACACCATGGCGAGCCCCAAATTACGTAACACCGATTGTATTTCTCTATTTTTTTTTTATTTTTTTTTTTTTTGACTAATCTTTGATTTTGAGAGGTTGTAGCAAATCGAAGTAACGAAACTCTCTCTAGGTTCTATTCTTAGGCTCTCCCCATTTTCGTTTTGGTGCTTCAACATTTCAGTTCTTTTCTTGGATATATCTGAGCTGTCGACCTATGATCCTAACGCGACAACCGCGGGAAATCGCGATTATATGCCTGTATGACGCGATTGATCGCATCTATTATGCTGCCTTCATTTCTCACATGTTTCGTTTCTTGCATGCGTAATTATGAATTATCATGTTGCGTAACTGAACTACGGTGTGGCCTAAACCAACGGATATATAAAACACGCGTGAAATATTTATTATTTATATTATCAACAATATCTAGTATTGACATATTTTTTATTTTTATATTTAAAAATTCACCACTTGTTTGGGAGTGATTCAAATTTTTTGGAAAAAAAAAAATGGAGTGACCTGAGATTTATTTTCAATCTGCTTGATAAATTTTCGGAATGAAAAATTCAAAGGTAGAATTTTTATAATAAAAACTGGTCAGAGACTTAATATTCTGTGGGGCAGAGTAAACCTAAAAATTTTAAATGCAGTAATGGCGAAAAAAAATAAAAAAAATAAAGGGAAATTTCTGTACGTGTTAGTAAGACACAAACAGAATAAAGTAAATGATGATGCAATAATTTCCCGTATTTCAATTTGACATGAATTGAGTTAGCCCATATCTGCGTTAGCGAACTTAAATAAAATTTAAAGAATTTTCTCAAAAATTTGATTTTCTCCATTCTCATGAGCCAGAATGCTCAAAAAAAATTAATGAATCGCATCCCACGATAAATGGTATAAAATTAAAAGCGATTGCGCTATAAATAATGAGGAAATTGGGAGGGAGGAAATATGAGAAGTTCAATTGGAGATGGAATTTGCATGCAGTGATAGGAACAGAGGGAAATTGGACGGCTTCCATTTTTTCTTCAGTAGTTTTTGAGAAAAAAATGAAAGATTGGAGTTGGTTGAGGCAATATAGGAGGCGACAGCAGCTGAAGGACGGATCTTGGAAATATTTCCATCTCTCGTAAGTCACGGCAATGACTCTATTTTCTTGTGACACGTGTGACGCACGACACAATCGTGGATATATCATACCAATGTACAATAGGCCTATTCCACCACCGGAGACCATTCTTTTATTTAAATTTATTTTTCGCTACTCCTGGCACCCGTACAGCCACGAAATTGTCCTCTTTACCTTCAGAACTATTTCATTTTTTTTTTCCATCTATTTTTTAACTCATCTTCATATTTCGTTATTATACGGGACAAATAACTGATTACCGCGCAAAATAGATTCTTTTAATTTCATTGCGAAATATATTTTCCGCTGTAGAAATATCATATTTCGATACGCCATCATCGATATCTTAGATACGTCAATGATTGATGCCAATTCGACGTCTGATTTTACAATACGTATTTCCTGATGTAGTAATGGTAAAAATAAAAGAGGATTCATTCCTCATTTATTTTTTTGACAGTTTCAGTTTTATCCGTTTAATCGTTTGAGTTCTAAAAATAAAACTATTATTATCGTCATCAGCTTTATTCGGCTTTTTATGATAGTTACTAATAACTGGAAAAATGGGTCAGGACGTGATTGATGGTGAATCACTAAACTGTAATTGATTTTGTTAATGACTTGGCTTTTATCCCCGCGGTTTATTCGTAAACATTAGTATTGTAAAATTTTTTTAATGTGAAATTCGTATCCCGGGGGAGAATAGATAAAATAGAAGCCATGGAGTCCCTTAAAATTCTTGAGACTGAAAACCTCCCTCTCCCGATGTATACAAAAATGAGTCATTATAATCATGTGCATTATCTCAGCTCAACTCTACAGCAACTTTTTTTTCATGAATTTTTGAAGGCATTGATTAGATAATTTTTGGTATCCATCGGTGATAATGAGCGAGAGATCATCTAGGTAATCTCTTAGATAACGTTGATCCTCAAAAATTGTACATTCATTGTTAATTTGCATTGTTAACAAATATGGTAATCTGAACAGGCCATGAATAACCTGGTGGTGGGGTAATGTCGGGTCATCGTTGGGGGATAACTGGGGATGTTGATGTGTTGAGGCTAAACGGTTCTGTAAGATAACCGGTGGTGTCTTATCACTCGGTCGACTTGACGGAGGTTATCGCTCTGGCCAATGATTGCCACGTCCTTCGGGTGGCTCTCGTTGTTGTGCTATTTACCAGTATTCCGTGGAATCATTATGCCAAGTTTTTTGAGAACGAGGAGAGCTAATTGTTCAAGACATTCAGATTTTGCGAAACACCGTGCATCGCACTGAATTTTTGAGAAAATAAAATATTGGAAATGGGAATGGAAATTAAAATGGAAATGGAAATGGATATGGAAATGGAAATGAAAATAGAAATGGGAAGAAAATGATTATCGAAATGAAAAAAATCAATTTCGATATCGTCTCATTTTTCTATTTTTTTTTCTTTTTTGTAAATTTAGGGAAAAGTCTCGAGCGAATTGACGTGGATAAATATATCGGTATTAGAGTTTATTGTTGGGTTATCTATGGTTTTTGCTTTATGCAGGCGATTTTATGAAATGAATCTTTTGGCTCGTCGCGAGCTGTTGTATTGCCAAGTAGGAAGTATCTATAACCGCATGAATGTAACGTTCTACAGCAACAGGAGTACAAAAGCTGATATACCCTGAGTACGAACGAGCAACTTGTTGCATTTTGGGGGCTCGAAAACGTCTGCAGTACGTGGGTCATTTAGTTGGCACAAGTGTTACCGGATTCTTCCTCCGATGAGTAAATAAATATATCACGAGCGCGAGTTCGGGGAGAATCAATTTGACTCGTTGGAACACTTCCTGGTACATCACTCCAGCGATTACAATTTATCAGCCGATGATTATTCAAGAATATAAATAATCGGATGACCGAAATAATGTAGGGAAAATGTTTATGATTGAATAAAAAACGTATCCATTTTACCCCTACATTGGTCACCAGTCCGGGGCGCATTGGCCGCAGTTATTGCAATTATCCGTAATCGCGTATGTACGCAGGGATCTACGACGCATGCGCACTACATCGGGATGGATTCGTCGACATTACGTCGAGTAATGACTCGGTGTTGGTACAGAAACAGTAAAGTGGGAGTGTGAGACCACCAATTTGCTTCTTGCCTCGTGACGTCACAACATGACCGTTGAAACATTTTCTTCAATTATACATGACAGCCCTCAGTGGTTCTCCGTTTTGTTGATAAATCCTCGACCTGAATGTTCTCCAGGTTCTCCAATTTATTGCGATTCAATCCCTCCATTTATTTACTATCATCCACTGCGAGACAGGCACCACAGCTTTTTGCTCTAGCTTTTTTTTATCCACTTTGAATTTCTAACTCGTTGAAACGCTGAATTTTTTTTTATACCAATGGATTCCCGTTACAAATAATAAAATTCCGGCGTTATGGTTTACCGTTCAGAAATCTCGTTATAAAATTGTTTGCAAGGAGCGAGTGGTAAACAATTGCTGTGGATAATGTGGACGAAGAGCAATTGAATCATTTAAACTTGATGATCATGTTATCATGAATCATGATTATGAATTTTCCACTTCGATTTCGATTTGTGCCATAATATTTTTAAACTTCATATCAACACTCGAGTTAGCAATAGTCTTTGACGTTTTGAATTAATTCACAGAATTAAATAGACTTTCACAATATTCCTGTGAAAATAATGAATGATAATTACGCAGATCGCGATTACCACCAGCTAATGGTAATTGTAATCATAATTTTCTGTTATTGAGTGATAGATTTGTTCTGCTGGTGGATTCTTATCGAGTTATTATCACAGTGAAATCTCGTGACTACTACGTGGCTTATGTTATAATCGACTTCAAGTGGAACAATTCAGGATTTCTTCTTCTCGTGGGTATATCTGACGAGTTGGTTGCACTGATTGAATGATGATGATTTACACGGTGTGATCTTCTCACTGAGACACGCAGACGCATTGCCCGAGGTCGGTGCTCAAGGTTATGCCTGACGTCAGCAAAAACCTCCTCCACCTCACCTTCGTTATCCTAAAGACCCAAGGGCGATATATCATACTGCTATGTAATATACTCATCACATGCCGGACACTATATTTTCGAACAGAAATTGTATACCCCGGGGTTAAGCTAGCTCATGCTGGTCTCCAACTAGAAGACAACTCCTATCACATGATTTGAAAAAAAAATATATCGATAATCAATTAATTTCAAAGTTTTCAGTCAGAATTACCGGTTTTATTCCATGACCCATAAAATGAAACATAAAGTAATGATGGAATGGAATAAATGAAAAAAGTCAAAATTTTTGAAAAATTTTGGAAAAAACACGGAAAAATTATTGCGCAATCATGACATTTGTCAGAAAGCTTCAGAAATAATTAATTGATTTGATTGATTTTGGGTGAAAGGGGGAGAATATTCTCGAAAGAAAATATAATGCAAGAGCCCTTGGAGGACTTAATACGCAATATGCAGATTAATCATCCGAGGAAATATATTATTCCCTGACCATCTGCCATGAGAATTCAATATCCGAAATTTTCCCCTTTCCCACATTTTTCCTCTTGTGTGGAAATATAATATCTCCAACAATGTTCAATGGAAAAATTTCAATGACAGATTCAAACGAATGACCCTTTCGTATTTCATTGGCATCATCGAAGGGTACAGCTGTCAAAGGATTTCGTTTGCCGATTTTTCTATTGTGTTCTTGCCGGTGCATTTAGAGACGTGCGGGTGTGGGTTTTTTATATGTATCACTGGGAAAAGGAATACAATTGACCGATCGGTTAGTTAAATCCACCAAAAATGGAGATTTATTCATTTATCCACAAAAAATTACCGAAAAATCGTCATTCTGTTTGTAATTAAGTGATTAAACTTCGGAGAAATATGAAACTCCGGTATAATTGCGCAAATTCTATTCTCCTATGAACAATTAATTTTTATATCCACTTATCGTTCCATTTACGATTCCACTGCCGTAAAATACGCGTAAAATTCCTGCATTTCACATTTTCGAAATCGTAAATTAATGATAATATCTTAAATTCCCATTAATTTTCTTCAATACGTGAATCATTAGAAATTCATCAGAGGAGTATTGTCCATGGGAAATACATCTTCATGATCTTGCGATTATGTAGTTCATCCGATAATTCGTCATGTAAATAAACATACACCTCTCCGAACCGATTAATTTTCAAATGAATAATTTTTCGATATGTCGTAAAATGGCGTAAGGCAATCCGAGCAGCTTTCATCTGATACTTCGTTTATATGCAAATACTGTGAATGAGTCCCATCGGTTTGGACCACATGCACAGGGTGATATTGCGGGTAATATCCACAGGATATTGAGGGTCCATCTGACGTTTTCGTAATTTAATATAAAATATTCCGCGAATCTTTTTTAAAATCCTAAACAGTACTTCATCAATAGCATTAATTATATTAATTGCATTAATTCCAACAATTGCAACAATTGCATTAATTCCAACAATTGCAACAATTGCATCGATCGCATTGATTACAATAATTGCAATTATCATGACGTGGATCTGTAGAATCGAAATCGAAATCGAAATCGAAATGGAAATACACAATTTTCACTTCCTAAAAAAAATACCAATAATTTTTTAATTAGTTTGTTTATTGAATCTTTATCGATTGATTGTGACTATTGGCTAATTCAACAATAGTTGACACTATAATTTCGTATAATATCGGAGTTATCGGTGATTTTTTTTTTCGACTGTAGCACTTGGATCACTCGAAACCATCAGCAATCGGACATTCGATCGGTAGAAATAGCACGACAATGGCATTATCGCATGCACTTACAAATACCCTTGATGAGTTATCTTGTCCACCAGCTCATGATCTATAGTTAACTAAATAACCACCCAATAATTTCCCCTCCAACTGCAAACGCCTGCTCGACTGCATTATTTATCAAGTATAATTATTATTAAAAACTGGGGGAATGTATGTATACATGAAGTGTACATGACTCCTCCCATGACATATTGTGATTGCTCAGGAGATTGAAGTGATGAATCGATGTACGTCTCGGATTTTTTTTTGTTTACGCATTTTTTATAGCTTTTTATTTTTTATTTTAATTGAAAATCTGCTGCATAGTTAGGATAATAGTCAGGGCTGGTGGAGAAGTACTTGATAATGTGCCCGAGAGAAATCAAATTAAGGTCGATAGTTGCCGCCCAACGAGCAGCAATAAAGGCTCATAAGACGATTACCGAGTGGTCAATGAAGCTTACGTTAATATAATCACAATTATGTACGAAGGGCCTGCTTCGATGGTTTCATGATAGGGATGATTACACCATTCTGTGGGTAATTGTTAATTTTTAGGTCGTTATCGAGGTTGAAGGTATTACATTTAGTACCATTTCGTATTCACTAAACTCCACTTGCAAGATATTTCTTCATTGAAAATTCAAATAATAATTGAATAAATAAAAATAATATTGCATATGGGTGAATAATGTTCATGACATTCCCGACATGTTATCTTTGATAACGCGTCTGTGGAGAATTATAAAAAAAATTAAACGATTCTCTTTAAAAATTTTTACAAGCAGCGTAATAAGATTTAACGCACAGACAAGTGTATTTAAATTGTTGCCGGGTACCTCCATAATAGAGAGCTGGTACAGGCGATTGTCGTACATAAGGGTACAAGTATTCATACAACTGATAACATCTCAACAGCTGCTAACCTTTAAATTAATCAAGTCTCATTTGCGAGACCGGCTGAGACCACTTCAGCGTGAAATTCGAATCTCAGCTTGTGCCAAAACTTTCCTGCATTGACACAAGATAAAACACTTGGCAATTAATTATATTCATCAAATAATTTCCCTAGTAATTCATTAAAAAATAAATCGATTTCCTACAGGGTGATCTGAGAGTGGGAAGGTGGGAAGGTGGGAAGGTGGGCCCTTGGAAATTTTTCAGTCAATAATTTAAATGATAAAAATTTTTAAAAATGGTGTCCGCTTTTCGGGTCTTCGTGCGATGGCCGGTAAATTCGTCTAATATTGGATGTCTCTAATATTTTTATCGAGTATCGCATAACTGTTGTTTCCGAAGGTTTTTCGTTTTTTTTTTTTTCGTTGCGCCCTGAAGATGCTATCCCTGAAGAGGATATCTGTTGACATGTGCAAAAAATACTTCTATACCCGAGCCCCTTGGAGATGCCCCGGGTTTGCCCACAGCAACATCAAACTGCAACAGGTGGCACTCGTGGAATTGGATCCGCATCTTCTCCTCGCCAGCAAAACTGGTGGCCCTTTTTTTTTTATCGCTCGTACGGAAGCTCTATCTCTGGATCTCCAGGGTGTATCGGATCGTGTTGTTGTTATAACAGTTCAATGGTTGAAAACTCAAATAATGACAACTACGACGAAGAAAGAAAATATATAATTATCAATGATGAACGTTAAATATAGGAGAGAATCGTCCGGGGGTCGGTCAATGCGATCAATAAATGGTGAAAGAGAGCATCATCAAGATCCATGAGGAGATAGATGCACGGGTGTACTAGTTGTACAATTAATTGATCAAGTCTGGTGGGTGAGGATGGGAGATGGCTGGAGAGAAAATTGAGGCAATTGCAGGGAGAGGACCAGGGGAGAATCCCAGTGGATTACAACGTCGTTGACTAGGTGGGAGACAATCTAATTGAGATCAATTGCAGCGCAGTCAGGGTCAACTTACCGTCAGCCAACAAGTCCTATCGACTTTCTCCACTTTTTCATACGTTTCCTTTCATTCTGTTGATAATTCACATCCAGCGGATTTCTTTATTCAACTCTTTTCCACGCTTATCGATTTTTTTACCAGAATTTTTTTGAATAAATTACCGTAATACGTGCTGATATCGACAATCCGTCGAGTTGGTTTTTCCATTGATATGGTAATCAAGCAATTTTTCACCGGACAATTGTGAAAAAGTCTGTGGAAAATGGAAGTCTTCGGGGTTTAGGAGTCAATTAATGGAGTTGTCTCGTGGAAATGTTTGGGAGATAATTTTCCATTTGATATTGTCGGAAATATTGTCCGGTCGTCGTGACCTAGTTTCTCTTTTGATTTTTCAATGCTAATATTTTTTGACGCTTTTCTTTACTCCATGTCCCATGTTTTTTCCGAGGTGGAATTGCCGATTGGATTTTTCTCGTGGCCTGGGGTAATCGATATTTATGAAATTGAATTCTGGGGTTGGCACGAGGGGAGAATGTGGGCCAAATTTAGGTTGGGAAGTCAGGGACTATATAATGGTTATTCCCATTTCGTTTGGCCACTGCGACTTCCTTTGGGGTAATTTTTTGAAGGAAGGAAATGAAGTTGGGAGAATCAAAGAGTTTTCAAAGTTTAAGACAACTCAGCGTATCCTCATTGATGGTGGAATAGTTTTGACAATTTTATTTGATTGACTCCGGGGAATTAATTATTTATACTCAGCGATGAAAAATGATCTATCCGTTTTTCTTTCGATTTTTTTTTTGATCGATTATTTTCCGACAAGTCTCCAAACCTAAGTCCCATCATTCCTAATCTTACGCCTTACTAATCCTAGACCTTAACCACTAGCCTACCACGCACCTGTGTTGATTCATACTTAATATTATCCACAGGAATTCAGTAAACGAGTCGATAATGAATTAAATAATGAGAATGTAAAGTACCCAGACAAATCGTTAAAATTTTTCTACTCATTCCCAAAAAAATTTAATAGTATCAATTGCAGAAGGTGCAGTTCACTTGAACAACTGACTCAAAATCAAATGAAACTCATTAATTCATTATCAAAATTGATTAATTAATTATAAAAAGCAACTTTTTTGAATTCCTATGGTCTCCCCAATTTCTCATTTTGTCATGAATGATCTGAAAAAGTTTACAACCGGTTAGTGATATGTGTGAATCAGGGATGCGAATCGTGAATTTACTGGACAGCGAAATATCCTTGGATATCACGAACGGATCAAAAAACTTGGGGAGTAAGGATTCATCATTTTGGGTAAAATGTGAATTCGCTCATATGGAACGAAAGAGCGTTACGCCAGCTTCACAAATGTCACGGGAATGGACTTGTAACCTTGATATAACGATCTATAAATCACCAGTTTTTATTAATTATCATTCGTCTTTGCAACGAGCAAAGAGTAGATTATTCAATTTTCACCATTTCAAGAAACTTCTCAAATATTACCAACATTTTCTTTTCTCCCACAATAATTTTCCATTTTTTTTTCCAAAATCCATTAACATTAATATATCAATTAAATATAAATAAAAAAATCAACAGTTCGAGAGTAATGAGAGTACTTTCAATTAACTTTATTGTTAAAGTCCCCCATTTTTTAATCAACACCCAAATAATTTTTGGACACCCCTTTTTTTTACGCTAAACAATTTTGTAAACCACAACGCGTAATAGTTGGTCGATCAATAAACAATTATAGACGAATCCTGAAAGCTCGGGGATTACAAAGTGACTTGCTCTCAAGAATTGGGCGCGTGTCTCAGTAGCTCATATTCCAAAGAGCTGTTTATCCTCAAATATGCAAACATGAAAATATCGGTTTATATATCACCATGAAATAGTTGCGACAACAAAAACAAGAATCGGAAAACCACAAGTGGCGTTTAAGGTTTTGATATGGAGTGAGACACAATTTGATGAAATAACCACAATAGATTTGACTTTTATCTTGAATTCTTGGGACAACGAAATTGTGAATTATACCATTGATTCACAGGATGCCTGCGGTACACCATGAGTGGAAATAGCGAATGGATCACATGATAATTACTTGTTTTGATACCGGATTTACCCGAATATTTGCAATATTTATTTCGACATGAAGACCGTAGGTACTGTCTACATTTTTGCAGATAAAACACACTTTGTTAGAAAATTGATTATTAATTATTGGTAATAATCACTGAATCCCTCTTGCTCTCTTCTATTTTATTTTGTATCGAGATTACATTAACCCATTCATCTCGTTTAAATATTCACTTTCTTGTTGACATTTTTTCTATCACCACTTCACTCTGACAAGACAAAAACCACATCCCAATGGTTCGAAAGATTAACGCGCAATTTGACATAAAAAGATACGAACCACATTGAGATATGGAAAAGAGAGTACATCCTTTTTAGAAATTAACACAATCAAAAGGAGTTTTCATTTTTTTAATAATTCCCTTGAAAGGAATTATGCACATAACGAAAAGGCGCGTTACAGATAATTTTTGTCTAAAAAGAAATTGGAATAAAGCTGAAAAGTCATTTACCACGAACATGAGAGATCGTTTGGATCAATTTTATTCCGTGTCCCCGGAAAAACCGTAAATTATTCATCGCATTCGTGTGGTAAAATCACTCTTGACATATACCGATAGCTAAATCACTAGAAAATCTCTGCGCATACAATTGATGTCTCTTTTGATCAATTATTTATCGACATAGTGCGTCATTTCACTGAAATGCGGAATGAGAATTTTCCATGAATTGGAAACAATTCGGAGTAGCTTAGTTATAAAATATTTCTCCTTCACCTTTATTGAATAAAAAATTGCAAAAACGATATCAATTGCCGATCTCTGAATACAGAGTAATAATAAATAAATTCAATAGAATAGTATGATACAAATAAAAGTTAGGAGTTAGCCTTAGGAGTCAGTGGACTGACAAGAATAATGACTATTAGTTACAACCCTCTGTTGACTGGAAGATCGTTTTAAAACTTGTCCTCTTTCATTTTTGCATTTGAAATACTCCCAATGTACTCGTAGGACAGCTCTAAAAATCCTCGGAGGCAGTAACGACGAAATATATAAGAGTGCTTTTGATGGTTATATCTGCAACAATAAACCCGCGGCGGTGGTCGATCGTAGTTGGCGACTCGTTGCCATCTCCCAAGAACTTTTAACTACAGTTACAAGGGAATAGAGGTATATCTCACGAGACTACGAGACTGCGATGAGTACAAGTTGCCCCTTCAACCTCTTCTTCCTGGAGATATCGCCGATCCTAAAACGGCCATCGTCCATCCCTTTCGTACCAATCAAAGTAAAAGTTTGTTCTGAGAATATATCTCATATAGAGCCACTGCTAAAATCCAGAAAATCCTTTCCTTTTACTTCCACTTTGCGTTATGTACACATGGACTTCACTCCAACTCCTAAACCCATCAGGGACTCAATTCGCCTCCAGTAGACTTTCTGCGGATTATTCCATACCTCAGGCATCTCGATCAATCGAACATGGATTCTCATAAAAATCTTCGGTTTTCTCATGATTATATCTATGAGACGCGAGGGACTATTCATTGGTACCGCTGGAAATCACTCTGTCACTTTTTTTTTTAATATGGCGGGTTGAAATGAGATCAAATAATTTTTAGTCAAACTCAATCACAAAGAAATTAATCAACGGATGTGATGGCCATTTGAATTAAATATTCTGTCGTAATTTCAATTTCAGAATTCAATACGACACAATCTGTCCTTACATAACAGATTTATGCGAGTGCAGAATGAGGGAACCGGAAAGAGTTCATGGTGGATGATAAATCCAGATGCTAAACCCGGAAAATCAGCCCGAAGAAGGTAAATAAAGAACATGAACAGACAGCTGAAGAATTCGTTCCTTTACAATATTCCGGTTGATCCATGGATGAATTATTCGCAGAGCGACTTCGATGGAGACGAGTAAATTCGAGAAGCGAAGAGGTCGAGTCAAGAAGAAGGTGGAGGCATTGAGGAATGGCTTGCAGGCTGATGCAACACCAAGTCCTAGTAGCAGTGTCAGTGAGGGTCTTGATCTATTTCCCGATAGTCCACTCCATGCCGGAGGTTTCCAGCTGTCCCCTGACTTTCGGTAATTCAAAAAAAATACACACAAATGGTCCTTCGTCAATTATTTCTAATAATCAAAATATTTCTCCATAATAGTCCGAGAGCTTCGAGCAACGCCTCATCGGTAGGTCGCCTCAGTCCGATTCCAGCTGTGCTTGGAGAGCCAGATTGGACCGGAACTTATGGCTCCTCATACAGTCCTGAACAATTAGGTACAGTAGATTATTGATCCATAGCATGATGATTGAACATGTTGAATTAAATAATTGCTCTTGATGTTGAACTCTTGGGTTTAATGATAAATGGTAATCCTTTAAGCTGGTAATCTTGCCGAATCGATGAAGCTGGAATCCTACCAGATGTATCAAACATCACCACCGAATCATCAACAGCAAACAGTGCCACCACCTTCCTACTTCGAGGCACAGTACCAGAGGAACAACACATTGCGTAAAGCATCGTCACCGTACGGTTTACCACCAACACCACAGCCTGCAAACCAACAGAGATGTCCCATTCATCGTCTCCAGCCTTGCACATGTCAAATGGTGCGTATCAAATTCAAAATTATTGTCCTTAATATGTGCCTCGACCCTCCACCCCTTGCCAAAATTATCCCATGAAAAATAGATGAAATGCCCGTAACCAATGAATCTAATCATCAGAAATAATTGGAGATCTTTGATAAATGGAATTTTTATGTCAGAATTTGAGTCCCGTCTCTGGGATGTCACCGTCGTACCAGAGTGAACCCAGCACATCACCACTGGGTGCACAACAACAAACACAAGCTCAATCACAAATGAGAACAGTCAACGAGCAAGAGCTACAGTACCTTCTGCAATCTCAGAGTCAAACAGACCAGCAGAATCAACCGAGACAGGCACAAACGCGACCAACGAATTCTAGTCCCCCACAGACACCAACATCAACGCCGAGTACAATGATGGGTCAATTAATGGGTGCATTAAACAATACGACGTTACTTGATGATTTGAATATTAATATTGAGGGGCTTCACGGTGGTTTCGATTGCAATGTCGACGAGGTAATGATTATTTTTCCTCCATATCCAACTCAGTCATCGATTGGAAGTCCAAATTAATCATTAATTATTCGTTATTAATGATCTTCTGTTCTTTTAGGTAATAAAACATGAGCTTTCGATGGATGGTACGTTGGACTTCAATTTTCAACAAGGAATAATGGGTACAGCAGCCGTTCAAGTCACTGACACTGCCATGAATCACGGTAACGTTGTTACGTCAAACAATCAAGCTGGATCGTCAAATCCATCCAGTGGCGTTTATGCCACCACAAATTCAACGACACCTGCTGCACCACCCTCGTGGGTTCACTAGCAGTGGTGTACACTAACAACGACACCAGCTTTGTTCTCCTCAACTTCCATGCCGCTGCATCAAATGCCTTTTTGTCAATATCGTGAACCCAAGCGACAATATACTGGTGAGTACATAATGCATATCATAAATGATCCAATAGAAATCATTGAAATCGGTGCCAGAACGATTCGTTGAGTATTAATCAGGGATTGCTCGGTATTGAGTTGATCATTGATCATCAGTCAATGGATTGCTTGTGTTTTGGAGATGGTAGATCAGTACGAATATTCCATTATCATTGAAGCAATTGTTTGCCATAATTTTCCGAAACCTAGCAATCTCGGAGATTGGCTAGAGATATGGCCTGAACTGGGAATAGTCGAGGAGAGTCAAAAAAGTTTTAAAAAATTGACGAGAAATGAAGATTGAGAATCGAAGATTGAGACAGTAAAAGTGTCCAAGCTCTTTGTCTACTTTCCTCGCATTTTCTTATCTCGTTCTCATCCTTTTCATTTAGTGCGGAGGGTAGATTCCTTGTACCATTCCACAATCCTCGGAGTCCACTTGGAAACAGTGCAAGGGTAGAGGGAAGGGATAAAGTAGTTGGCACCGATTAAACAAATCGCATTATAAGTTAGTTGCTGGCTGCAGCACAACTCTCCCCACCCGCAAAACTTATCCAGCAAAACTCAGTTTATATTAAGACGTACCGTCCTTGGCTGATTTAACTGAACGTAACTATAAACTTACTCGTTGAGTGGCTTCTTCTCTAGAGTATAATTATTTAATTGAATTCCTTCTTAACTGCAAATCTTGGATAACTCAGGGTGAAGGAATTTTCACTCTGGAATTATTGGTCCGGAATTTATGAAAAATTCCAACTGCCATTGATCGAGATTTTGATTAAAGGAATTACTCAGAACTAGAGTTGGCTGTCTATTTGGCAAATTTTTAAACTGAATTAGTTGAATTATGAGGGCTCCCTTTCATTTGCTGAGTATCTTCATAAATTTGTTTTTACAAAATGAATGAGTGCATGACTCGAGATGTAACAATAATTCATTCATGGGTAGTTAACACTCGCAGTACCCTGAGATAGTGGGATGGGTCCAGGCGATTTGAAGAATACGAGAACGCGGACTCGTAAGTTGTAAAGTTTTTGCGGACGAGTGAGGAAAGCCACGAATAAACTAGAATAGAGTTGGATAGATAAAATTGTGGAGAAGAGAAGAAAAAAAAAAGCTCTCAAAGAGGAGGAGAAATCTATACACACATTGAGAAAGTAGGGAAGAGTGGAGAAAGAAAAAAAATAAAAGAGTGAGTGGAGTGAAGTGAAATAAGAAAGACAAGAAGAGTTAAGCGAGGTGGAAGGATATGCGGCTTGGTGAGGGGATGAACCAAGGAAGAAGGAACCGTCCAATATTTCAGTAAAGGGCTATGGGTGAACCAGGGTGGCACGTAAAATTGAGACTGCGTGAGCGACCACTTGAAATATCTTGTCGCCAGTGTGCAAAACTTTTAGACTCGGGCAAACTGAAACATGCTGACGTAACCATGAAGATACCGCATCTGTGAGAAAACGAAGAAAACTCAAGGAACAAGCATGTCCGAGAATCTCACCCTTTTCTTCACTTTCCTTCTCCCCTCCGCCCTTCCACCCTTCCTCCCTTCCTCCCTTCCTCCCCTCCTCCCCTTCTCCCCTTCTCCCCTCCTCCCCCCATCACCTACCTCTTCTCTCCCTGGCTTTTCATCACTTTTAGTCTGATCAATTAAATTTTATAATCATCCACATCCATAAACAATCAAATAAATTATATATTCTGGTAATTATCCCTTTACATGTGTGATTGCATATATCAATCAAGCCTGAGCCTACCTTGAAATATAATATTCCGATAAGTCCTCGTCTGCAGGATTATTATATTTAATATATAATATATAATGTTACATATGCAATAATTATTATATAATTATTAGAATATATAATTGCTGAGTGTTTTCGAGGGGGAAGATGCTGCTGGGAAAATGTTGGGTGATATTGAAAATTTTTAAAAGACAATGAATCATTTTCTCGCAGTGAGGTGCGGTAACTTTTCAAACAGATAATCTAGCCGTTTATTGAAGAGTATTCGGTGGAGTTGAAGTTCGAGAGTCAGTGGCAGAGAGTGGTGGGTTGGTTGGCGCCGGAAAGACGCGCCACGGCGCCACGTGGCCATCCCCATCCTAACATTTTCCCTTGGACCAAACTCACCCCTTCGCCAATCACCTCATACCCACCACCGCACATCACTTTCCCCAGGAGCTAACGGTATTACCTACACACCCTTAATTCCTAGGGGTTGAAAAATCTCACCCACGCCTGCGCCAAAACTCCCTTTCTATCATGTACTCTGATGTACTCTGAGTGTTTGAGTACATCATAGTGATCGCGGTCAAATTTCATAACGATTTATCGATTCTATTTCGATGCTTGTAACCTATTCGAGGATTGACAACCTTTCGGCCCTTTTTTCCCTTTTTTTGGGGACCTTTTTAGTCAGTCTCAGCCTTTGCCCTCGGGGCTCAGTAATCAGACTCATCAATCAAATTATCTGATTCTGACTATCATCTCGATCTTTCGACGAAGACTTTTGGTGAAGACAGGTTGCTATTCAGGAATTGATCCTCGAATTGTCATTCTGTCGTCTCGATGATAAGATCATTTGAATTCTTAACTATATGAGTTTGAAATTCAATTTCAATCGGCAATCGAAAATTCCAGAAAATTGAATTTTTTATTTTGAGGAGTAATCAATCTTCAGACAAAAGTATGAATTTGAAGTTCTAAAACCTGAACTAAAAATCCCAATATTTTACCCATGAAATTTCAAGTGTAATCTTGCCCCAGTCCACCAATAACTCACAGACAGATAAAAATCCCGACAGAATTTTGAATTACGAGTGAAAATTTCCGATTTAATAAAAGAGACATAAAGAATCATAAGGAAGAGGACAAACGGAAGTCGACACAGACGAGTAAAGTACGTGAATAAAAAGAGTCAGCGAAGAAACCTTTGAAGAAGTTTTAAAAAGTTGAAAAAAAGTATGTAACGAATGAACAGAGGAGGAGTCGGAGGTGAGAGGCTGGAGGGTGTAGCTGGAGGAAAACGGTTGATCCTGGGGGTATGAGACCAGCATAAAAAGAGAGCAAGTAGAAGAATCAGATCTCTCCTTGAGGAACTTTATAATTCTTGGGACGCTTTTGGGGAATGAGATCGACGGGGTTGGAAAGTGGTGAGAGCAGGCCAAATCCAAAAATGCTGCGAGGAAGGGGAGTATGTAAGAGGAAAGGCTCGCCGACGGAGTTGAGGTAGTAGTACTGGCGCCATCCAATGTCTCGTCGAATAGCCGTTGACTTTCAGACTCTCGCACCCAGTTTTCCAACCCAAGTGGCTTCTAGCTTCGCAGGAATCCCGTCCATCACGTGCTTTCTTACCGTGACCTTTTTTTTTTTCTTTCAACTTCTCCGAAAAAATTGCATTCTTGGATTTAGAGCTTTTTACTACATTACACCGAGAAAGAGATTCTTTCTACTTGCCTGCAAATTATGAGACTTTAATGGCGATTAAAAATAACCATTACGAATAATTGATGAACCCCCAAATCTCCAAACAATCTGCAACAATTTTTATTATTATTTTCAATTAATAAGGGAGACAGAAAAATACGTGGAAAATTCAGTCTCATTTTCTCCCCATCTCCACATTTCTAACTTTATCTAAGATAAATAGATAATTATAATGACTATTAGATTTAATTCAGATCTTTGATAATTTGGTATTAATTAAGGATTTAATTCACGGTGTGACCCTCACCGATACCGATTTCAATTAGATGCAGTTAAATTCTGAATCAGTAAAAAATCCTCATTCTATCAGTCACCAGGCAACACATTACGAGTCTAGTGACGTGGAAAAAAAAAATCAATCGACCGGGACAACGTTCGTGTCAAGCGCGTCTACATCACATGAATAAGCCATCTGAGAATATTTTCTTTTTCCGTTAAAATTACATCATAAGAAAATTTCAAGAGCCAGTGAACTGCGAGTGCGTTTATTACTAAAATATTTGATGAAACTCCAATTTTGATTTCCCCCAGACGAAAACGAGACGAGCCCCGAATTTTACTTGATAAAAGCATTTCATGCCGATAAGAATTCCTCACGCTGGTGACACTCTAAATTGACAGTCTAGGATACCACACAGTTGAAGAGAAAAAAAAGCCGAATGATAGAGGTGACTTAATAAGGTGCCTGCTGTCAGCGGGTGATAGTGAAGTAACTTTGTTTGGAAGAATTTAAAATTGGATTTATAAAAATTATTCTAATAGATTCCTCTCTCGACTGAGTAAAAGCCGTCGTCTGAGGAGGCAAATGAGGTAAATTTGATTTGACACGCGGGTCGACTCTAGTGGAAGATGACATCTACTTCTACAGACTCTAACTTTTTCTCTCATCGTCTTCCCTCTCTACCAATTTATCCATATAATTTTTTCTCTTCTTTTCTGCCTCTTCCATCGTTTCCCTCACTCTGGAGTAATGCGAATGGAAGAGACAGAGTAAACGTGCAGCTCAGATCATGCAAATTTCAAGATCATCGTGTCAATGAGTTGAAAAGCCTCTTCGAAGAGAATCCGATAAAATGATAGAATCTCTCGCCAATCATCGAACTGACGTGTGCAGAGTTGCGTTGATGACAGGAAGCTACTGTAATTAATTGATCAATTAATATCGACTGTTCGAGTGGAAGAGCCAGAGGGGAATATATTTATGCACCCCAGGGACACTTGACTCTGGTGTAATAACAGTCTTGATTTGGTATTTTCAGTGCCATTAGGAAAAGCTCTTATAAAATTCTCGAGTTGATCTCTGATTATCTCGGATTTGACCAGATGGTTGGAACTATTCACTCGCTGGCTATCATTGTTCTTTCGGGAATAAATGAAAAGGACTTGGCAATGGAAATACTTGGCAAAAAAGCTGAGGCCATTTAATGTAGACCATTGGAAACCCGGAGCGATACAGTGGCCGGCATATGGAATGATTTGCCACAAGTCAGTTTGTAACTCACGACTCGACATGAAGAAGCCAACACTTTCTGGGAGGTGAAGCAACAAGTCTTCTTGGCGGCATACAATCCCCTGTCCTCCAGGAAGTTACCAGAATCGAGAAAAAAAAATTGACAAATTTTTCCGGAGATGCAGGCAAAAATAACCGCGTCCTCTGGTAAAAATTCATTCGATTACCCAGAGTGAAAAAAAAATCGACAGCATTTTTTTTTCTCCACATTTTTTTTTTGTATATTCGTAAGTTTTTTTTACATTTGATTTGGAGTTGGCGCCGGTGTCTGCAGCCCGGAAAGACGTATGGTTGTGCTTTCGATATTTTATCGAAAAAGTCTCTCCTTTTTTTTTCCATCTCCCACCAGTTTTTCATTCCAACGTGCGGTGTATATACGCAAGTGGAAATTTATGCCACCGATACTGGATAGAAAAATTTTCTGGGTCGCACCGTATCACTGTTAAATTTATCATCCACTTTTGAAACACAACGGGAAGTAAAGGAATGGGATACATGAGTTTCAAATTGAGTTGGTTGGGGGTACAGTAAATATCGAATTATTAACGTAATTTCCTATGTAAATTATTTGCCGGTCTCGTCTCTCCGACTATTTTACTATCGCCTATGGTACAGTGTCCATTATACCGAGATTTTTCATTGATAAGTACCTAGAAATTTTCGGTGGTATGAGAATCGAATGGAGAATGAAAATTTATAAACGCAACGGTTGGATCGAAAATCCGAAATTTATGCTTCCTTTCCGTTTTGCGAACACACGGGGTTTGGGAAAAGTGTGTAGGATAGTTATAGATATAGAATGCGACAGAGATGGAGGAGAGAAAATCGGCGACGAACGAACCAGACATCCTGGCACCCGGAAACCTGACGAATCCCATCCTCTCGAAACTTGACACAATCGCTTCGCGGATTCAACCGTTGAAATACTAGTTCAATCTGGGTTGAATTAGAATGATTTTTAAACCGAAATCAATACCCCATTCATCTCCATCAAAATATCCTTCTATTCTCTCGTTAATTAATTGACGTTTCCCCATCAATTGTGAGTCACTCTGGCGAGAATAAAGAATAAATTTATTCTATTGAAATTATATCCGATTTATTTCCCATTTTCATGCATTAATCGAATATTTTGATTTTTGTTTCAGGAGTTCAAGGATGGAAGGACTGCCGTGACGATCGGCTTGTGATAAGATGTAGAAATAATTGTAGAATTCGAAGATATACGTACTTTAAGGATGGCAGTTTACGCTAGATAGTTGCAATTGCGTCGATGTAATGAGAGATAATAATTATAAAGTAAGTGAGAAAGTGAGTAATTAATTGTGGATTGAATGATTTCATTCCTATCATGGATGACTTTAGCCACATTTTCTCAAACAGTTAACCATTTTGTACGAAGCCGTGAACTTAATAGCCATGATTTTTTATTCCCCGATACTCAGTCATCCTTCGTAAATATTAGTCAATAATTTTTGTGGCGTCTTGAGGGCAGTTGCATCAATTTCTAGCGACTAGTATCTCAGGATGTAAATAAAAAATATAATGGACATTCTACAGGATAAATATTTTGCAATTGAAATAAATCGATACTGATCTTTCCAGATAAATTCTTGCACTGAGTGTTCAGTAAAAAATCAGTTAAAAGAATTCGTAAATTCGTAAAAGGAAAACTATTGATTCATTTTGTCAATATCATAAGAGAAATTAAAATAATTTATTCGCTCTTTTTGTTTATCTCGTTGATGGAAATTGGTGCAACAATTTCTCACTGTTTTCAAGACTCCCGCCACAGTTTAACAAATTGCCTTAATTCATGGTAAACAATACACAAAAAACAACAAGAAAAAAAGCCGTCAACTGTACAATAACTTTGATCGGTGCTTAAATCGTTGAGACGCTTCGCTACGTTAGTCAATAATTGTGCCGTGATTGTATAATGGGTAATAATAAATGAAACTAATAATAACAATGAACAAAAGTCCAGGAAAAATCGGATGTACTTTGTGTCAATAGATATTCCGCACAGTAACAGGATGGCAGTCTTCATTTAATTTTCTTCAGTCTACAAAAAATCTACGGGTATATTTCAATTCAATTAATTTAATTACCTGAGCACACGAAATCTGGCCTGAATTAGTGGCATCATGGATCGAAAATGATCAATGATTTCCCAGAAAATTGCACATCACTCTCAATTTACGTAGAAAAAAAAAAACACAAAAACGAAATATACAACTGCGTGGAGCTCCTATTACGTATGTTATATACATGATTTAGGTAAATAAATGGGAAGTAGATAGTTAGTATAATTAAATATCCAGGTGAAGTGTCGGTATATGAGTGTGCAAAAATGTGAAATCTATGTGAATTATTGTAGAAAAGAAATGCGTGTGTATGCACGGAGGGAGAATATACAAAGATGGATAATAAAATAATTGGGTAAGCTAGACTAGAAAACAGATTGTTATATTGTTATAAGATAGTTTTTAGATTTATCGTCAAGGCGAAACGATTACAAACGAGTCGAACTCTTTGCGAATGACAGATGAATATGAATAGGATGCTATATATTAACTGTGTAAAGAATGAAAATGGTAAAATAAAAAATGTGTAATAAAATCAAAAGCGTCGGCCTAGCTGTTTTGTGGAGCGATGTGAATGATGAGCTATCGATGCAATTAATCTGTTATTTATACTGAATTTATTTCGAAATAATCAATTCTGTTCCCTTCATGTTGCCGACGGTGAGAAATATTGGAGGATTAACTGATTGCCTTATGTCGTACTTTTATACTTCGACAGTGCTGTCCAATATGTAATTTTAATAATTCAATTTTTTAACGACATATTGTAATTATCATTATTTCAATTTTCTTCCCTTTTGCGCACGAATGAAATCATTTGATCAGAAATTCTGGCGTTTTTTCTATCATAAACATGAGATTGTACTTTTCACCTTTCAAATTCCTCCAATTTTTAACGGGTTTCCGCCATTCTTAAGGATTTTTTTGAGGATTGCAGAAATGAATTGAAAAATTCATTAGAAAAAAAACAAATTGAAAGCATCTAAAGTGATTTAAATGCGTTAATTGGGCGTTAATCGAAGACACTTCATAGAATTTCGTTTCATCGACTTCCGATGGAGATTTATAAATTGTCAGAGCAGACGGTAACTTTTTCTATCAAATTATTTCATACGTCTTGCCACCCACAGTTGTGATTCAAGCGCACAGACGTGTGCTTTGTACACTGATAATACAAATTATATATAACAGTCGTTTGAAAAAAGGAAAAGCTTAGATAAGTGGAATGGCGTAGTGAATAAGCTGAAAAATCGACACATAGTATGAAGGAATTTCGGTTTATAGTGTACGAATACCACTATTTAATATAATAAAATTTATGAAGGATATAATAAATGGGTTGCATAGGAGTGTGGATTCATGTTTATTTATGCGAAATCGATTTCGAGATTGATTTTATTTCTCCTCTTTATGCTAAAATCATACTGCAGGATCCGCTGAAAAAAATCGGATGCAAAAAAATTATCACTTTTTCAAGAAAATTGTTGACAATTAAAATCAATTCACCACTGAATATCTCTCGATAAAAAAATATCGAAAAAAGAAAAAAAAGGGGATCTGCGAACCAGAAATCGTAACCGGATATCCGGACATAACAAATTAATTTCTGTTTTTTCATTAAGATGTTGGAAAGAATCGATTATAAAATTTAGGTTTTTCAACTTAACTACTGACTACCATTTTTATTTATAAATTATAGATACCATTATAGCATTTTTATTTATAAATTATTCCTCCAGTAAATATTCATGAACTTCAGAACAAGTTCACTGATAAAAAGAGGATTCATTTAATTAATTCCGATATTGTAACACCCGCTGTCTTCGAGCGATGATTACCGCGAGTGAAAAGCATAAAATTAAAGTTCAAAATAATAAAAATTGAAAAAAACGAACTGAAAATAGTATTAACCAATAGTAAAACGCAATCATCGCGGACTCACAGATCATAATTCTTCATGAATCATAATAATTACAGCTACAATATCGCAGTTATGTAAATAAGATAAAAAACTGATTGTTTCGAATTGACTGTGTCACTTGTGGCGAGAACTCGTTTTGCGTTAACTCTAATAACATGTCAAGAGGAAGGGGAAGAGGATTGGCAAGAGGAAGGGGGATAGATGCATCAAATTGCACCAGAGAAATGATTAAAAAAATATCTGTAGATGGCGAATTGTGGAAAATTTCTTATCTTGATATATAATGGTGATGACAGTGCAGTTATGCACATAACGTAAGGGACTCATCGTTTCGCATTTACTTTGTTTATACGACCTGGTGGGAGAAGTGGTAAGGACAGATACCATGCGTCAATTCCAAACGAGAATGAAGTAAATGATTACTTGGTGAGCGCCTACTCGAAGCGATACAATGGAAATTCTTTCGGTCCTATTTGTTTTTCTATCCCTGATAATTGCATACAAGATCATCAAAAAAATAAACAAATACTATTCCTGGAGATGCAGAGCCAACAAAATACCGGGACCACGCGCTCGTTTTCCAATAATCGGTGTGTCATGGGAATTGATAAAAACCAAACCAGAAGGTGAGGGAATATCATAGAATTAATTATTGCTATTCTAAATTGTTGAACAATTGCAGCATGAAAGGATAATGTATTGTTATTCTCTGAATATTAGATCGAATCGGATGGTTTCACAAAATAGCAAAACGATACAAAGATGGAATTTTTATAACATGGATTGGTTTTGATGCAACGATTCATATCAATACACCAGAGAATGCTGAGGTAATTATACTATTTTATATTGATAATGTAATCACTGTGTTATATTTTTAGATAATTCTCCGGAGTACAAAACACATCGACAAAGGTTTGGCCTACAATTACTTAGTGCCATGGTTGGGAAAGGGGTTATTAACATCATCAGGTAAATCTGGAAATAAACATAAATTCGCTGACAAGGAGATCATAATGAGAATTAATAATCTTTTAATTAATTATTTTTAATTTTTCAATTAATCATTCAATTCAGGAGAGAAATGGTTTCACGATCGAAAACTGATAACTCCAACGTTTCACTTTGGTATTCTGGAGGATTTCGCGGAAGTTATGGTTGAAAAATCGGCGATACTCAATCAGAGGTTGAAAGAGCAAGTACAATTGCACGGTAACGAGCCCTTTGATATATTCCGCATGATGGGAAAATGTGCGCTGGACATTATCTGCGGTAAGAGTATTTTTTGATAAAATGTTGATTCGATGAATTTATGATGGATAAATATTATTGCAGAAACTGCGATGGGAGTGAACGTTGATGCTCAGGGCCAAATTGAGAATGAATACAATCAAGCTGTTGAGACGTACGTATTTTTTTATTTTTACATGTGCTTTGTTCACTCCAAATAATTGGTAACAGGAATTTGTACTCTTCAGTATTTCAACGTACGCATTAAACCGCGTATTTCGCCCTTGGTTGAAACCAGATTGGATTTACTATATGACGGAGAAGGGAAAGAAATTCAAGGCTGCCATCGAAACAACTCACAAAAGATGCACACATGTAAACATATTTGCAATCATTCTCGACTAATAGTAACAAAAATGATAAATTTTATCGTTTCGGTTTGCAGGTGATAGAGCAAAAGAAGTCCGAGAGACAACAGAATCTTAACAGTGACGATAATATTCAGAATGCTTTCGAAGGAATTGGTAATATTTTTTATATGAAGGTCAAGTCGTAATTGTTAGACTTAATGATATTTGATTTTTTGACGCTATTCTTCAAATGAAGGATGATTGTCAATTATTTGTAATGATGTGACTGGTTTCGTATAGTAATTACTAAAACGACAACTCATTAGGAAATAATCGCCGATTTTCTGATTTTTTTCACTCTTTCATAGTAATAGAAGAGGACACAACACAAAATGATCGAGTGCCTTAAGATAATGAATGAGTGAGCAGAATTTTATCGTCAATCGGCGCTTCCATAAATTATCACTGTTTTCGAGATATTTCCCTCAAAATATAATAATATAATAGCTCTTAAATATATTCACAGATTATAGATTTCCACGTTATAATGATTAATATAAAAAAAAATGATATTCCATTTAATGTATGACTTATATTTTCGTTTGTTGATCACTCAGGGGGAAAAAAGAGACGAGCATTTTTGGATTTACTCCTAGAGTGCAGTGAAAACACCAAGGAACCTTTGACTATCGAACAAATCCAAGAGCAAGTCAACACTTTTATGTTCGCGGTAAGTCCCTCTGGTAATTTTTGTGAATGCCAATAAATAAAATAGAGATAATAAATTGAGATATTTTTGTAGGGCCATGATACAACTGGTGCTCTCATGAGTTGGGCTCTGTTCAGTATTGGGAATGACGAGACAGTGCAGAATAATATTCATCGAGAGCTTGACGAAGTGTTTGAAGAGACGAATGAACCAGTGACCACGAAACAAGTACCTCATTTGAAATATTTGGACAGAGTTATAAAGGAAGTTCTGAGACTATATCCAAGTGCTCCTTCAATCAGTCGAGGCATTTCCAAAGACTTAGAAATCGGTACGTCTTCCCAGTGGAATATTTAAATACAATTATCCAATAGCAATTATGCAATTGCAATATTAGTAATTTATTAATGATAATCAATTATTCAAACAGGATCATACACTGTTCCTGGTGGATGTACGTTGGCAGTACAGATTTATCAACTTCATCGAGACCCAAGGCACTGGCCAAATCCCACCCACTTTGATCCTGATCGATTTTTACCGGACCGCGCAAAAGATCGACATCCTTACAGTTACATACCATTCAGTGGTGGCCTACGAAATTGTATCGGTCAGAAATTTGCGGTGTTGGAGGCGAAAATACTATTAACTGAAATACTCCGAAAATGGAAAGTCAAGAGTCTCCAGAATCACGAAAACATCAAATATCGTAGTGCAATTATACTGCGACCACATGAAGGCATTTTTATGAACTTCTACCCCCGACATTAATTGTCTATTGAACTCTTATTTCAATGCATTTCATTCACTAATTGTTCTGACAATGTATTTACAGTGGGTGCTAATTTGAAAACACATGTACCCGATGTATGAAGTAAATATTTTGAACTTTTTGACGAAGCGTTCAAAGTAATTATTACCTTTACCTTTAGGGAGGGGGGCATCACGCAGTGGGGGTGTCTGCTCGTCATCCGACTCGGTAACTGCCTCAGTAGCAGTTCCGCTGTCAGAGGGACCAGTCGACGGGGTGAATTTTATTTTCTGTGGTATGAATGGTTTTTTTTTTTATTTTTTTTACTGAAATTTAGCCGACTGTGGTACAAGCGGAAGGGGGAAGCAACATCTTGTGGGATTTCTAATGGAAAAATTATTCAATGCATTGAATATATACTCCTAATGAAATTATATTATTACAATAAACGCGTTGTCCTAGCGGTAACGTGCTTGGCTACCACGCCAAGGGCTGGAGTTCGATCCCGT
>NW_011887804.1:487322-561570 GCF_000806365.1 Fopius arisanus | reverse complement strand
CCGTTAAGGGTTAATTGGATTTGGTTTAGGTTTAAATGTACTCGTTAAGGGTTAATTATTTACAAAAAGAAAATAGGAATTATTTAAAAAAAAAAATGAATGTTGACGGGATCGAACTCCAGCCCTTGGCGTGGTAGCCAAGCACGTTACCGCTAGGATAACGCACCATTACAATAAAATAATTTCATTAGAAGTATATATTTTGCAAAAGTATCGTTTTAAAAAATTGTTAACTTGTCAATTTCACAGGATATCTTTCCGCTTTTCAAAAATTCAGTGTATAAACGATATTTAGATTGATTAGCCAATTAAAAAAAGGTAAAATTGGAATTATTTTGAAAAAAAAAAAAAATGAATGATGCCGGGATTGAACCCGGGCCGCCGGCGTGCCAGTCGAGCACGTTACCGCTAGGACAACGCGCTTATTTAAAAATATAAATTCATTAGTGGTATATATTCAATACATTGAATAATTTTTTTCATTGAAATTCCATAAGATGTGGTTTCACCCTTCCGTACGTGCTACAGTCGGCTAAATTTCAGTTAAACAAATGAAAAACAAAAAGCATTCGTACAGCAGAAAATAAAATTCACCCCGTCGATTTGATGGACACCCCAGCATTGCAATAAAAACTTGGTTTAATAAAAAAAAAACACCCCAGCATTGCGTGTGGCGCCCTCCCTCTCTTGGGGTGCATACTACGATGCCGCGGGGGTCACTCAAACTCAAATAATCCTCTTATCTTTGGTAGATAACACAGGAAAACATTTCACCCGATTCGTGGGTTCCACAATCTATTGAAGGAAGAAAATTTCAATATGGCGTCGGTGACACATTTGAGCCACTGTCAAATCGGCTTGGGATACGCCTAAAATTCACCGTGTACTCATTTTATCGGAAGAACATACTAAATTATAATATACTCGGTAAGTGGAACAATTATGTGTTTATTACAGTTCGTTAACACCTCAAATGGATGGAGATCTCAGTTGTTCGTCAGAAAGCTTGACCGCTTTCATGCTTAGAGGCTATCTTGTCAAATATCCTCAATTTGTCAGTACAGTTGAAACAATAAAGAAATCTATCTCTTCTGGTTTATCCCTGGATGTTATCACTCATCAGCTATTCGAAGTAAAATATACATCAGTACGTCAAAATCCACTGGAAAAATGATAAATTTCACTGATTATCACCGAAACGTGTGCTAATTCCATAAAATCAAGTGCCCCAGTATCTGGTACAATAGAAAATTCAGGAGTTTCGTGTTTTCACATTTGTTTTTTTTTTTTTTTTTGAGATGTGAGACAATCTCGGTAATTGGGACCACAGCAGGGGTACCTGAATTATTGGCATTGAAAATTCATACGTTGGAAAATAATGGAGGCTATTGTGGAGTACAACTATGTGGCGCAGGAGTCTGATGAGTTAACGCTGCGTAAAGGGGACATCATTAAAGATATTAAAATAATAGCAGGAGGATGGTGGGAAGGCACCCTCAGGGATAAGTGCGGCATGTTTCCCGATAATTTTGTCAAGGTAATTTTCGATGAGATTCTTTCAATTATTTTAGAACTCTACGTTATAATAAACGAGTCTTGCTGTTTTTAAGAGTCACAATGGAACTCCAGTTTCCAGGATTCAATTTGACATGCAAATTGTCATGTTTTAGCTTTTGACACCATCTCCAAGTGGCAATGGGACTTTATCAAAGAGTGACACCGAGGAGGTGACCCTGAGAAATGGCTCATCTGGGAGAAGATGCTGCAAAGTGCTGTTCAGTTATGAGCCATGCAATGAAGATGAACTTGCACTTGTACCCCAGGATGTCGTTGAATTTCTCGGTGAGGTGGAGGAGGGATGGTGGAGGGGAAGACTGAGGGGACGCACCGGTGTATTTCCATCGAATTTTGTTACACCACCTACGCCAGACGACAGCGATAGAGAAACTAAAGAATTATGCAGAGTACTTTTTCCTTATAAGGCTAGTAATGATGATGAATTGACGCTCGATGAGGGAGATGTTGTCACTCTCCTGTCACGTGATGCGCCTGATAAGGTGAGTTAATACCAGTGGTTTGAGTTAGCCCACGCATTTACCTCTTAATAAATTATTTTCCGGCAGGGTTGGTGGAAAGGTGAATTGAATGGACGAGTCGGTCTCTTTCCTGACAATTTTGTCACTGTAATGGGCTCCAAGCCTGATAATCAACAGAATCAGGACTATTGGCAGGAGTCAAGTCAGCCAATGGGTAAATCCGGCAGCTTGAAGAGCTCCCACACTGGGAAGAAAGGAGAAAAGGCTAATGTACGAAAAAGCTTGGACTCACGAGGGACAAATGACAATTCCAAAAAGACAGCATCCTCAGCTATTTCCTCTTTAATGTCCTCGTCGTCCTCTTCAATGTCGTCGACACAGACCAACTCGGTAACAACTAGTGATAAGAAGTCTATGATTATGTCAAGCTTGAAGAGAATGGTGGAGAAACCAAGTGATAGTAATGTGGAAAGTGCTGAGAGCAGTGAGGGTGGGTTGGGTGAAGAATTGGATGGGGTTGAACGTGGTGAGGGTGCACCATTGTCTCATCTCACAGCATCACGAGCCAGAGCACCACGTAGGCGTCTACCATCCAGTCAACATTTCAGAAATCAAGGGGGAAATTTCACTGGAGCTGTTATTACCCCCCCGGGACCCACCGTTCTGGTAATATATTCTCTGTTGTACTGCTCCCGTGACATTCTCTCCAACAAACGTCATAATTATTCAAGTGAAATATCTGTTTGATTGATAAATTAATGAATCAATAATAAAAAACTTGGATATCTTATCAGTAAAATTGATTATGCTATAAATACATATTTATTTCAGGATGATAATGGAACGAATGGTACGACAGATACGGTAGATCAATTCCGAGAAGAGGATAATGACGGAGTTGTTGTGGGTAAATCCCGAAGGATAGCTCCTTGGATTGAGGAGTTGAAACAGAATCAAATGGAGAAACGCAAAGTCTTCCCCCCAGAGAAGCCAGAAAAAATCGAGAGAAAGAAAGAGCAAAGGGCGTCAAAACCACCAATACTATCGATGCCGTCCAGTATTCCTGAGACGAACATTAAAACGGGTCAGGACAATGTGGAGGCACGTCAGAGGGAGAAAGATAAGGATAAGGAGAAAGATACCAGTCAGAGGCCCGAATCAAGTCATCCGACGTGCCCTGTATCACCCAATACTGGCAGTACTCCAGCCTACGTACCCTATCGGCTTTACAATCAACTTTTAGATAGAGTGAGTTTTTTTTTGTTCGTTAAGTAGAAGAAATTTGTTACAGTCAATTTAATTATTGATTTATTGTCTCCCTATATAATTCAATTTTTTTTCTGTCTTCTTGTTGCAGGTAACTGCATTAGAGGAAAAGCATACGGTATTACAACGAACAGTTGCACAACTGTCCGAACAATTGAGTACATCAACCAATAAGCATTAATTCAGTATAAAATTTCATGAATATTTTTGTTCAGAACATTCCAGACTGAGATATATTTTCTCAGCGAAATGAATAATTCAAATAGTTTGCAGCTAAAAAGTAATCTTTATTCATTATCAAACATCTAGTATGAGGTAACGGTCTGTTACACAATTTATACCAGTATTTTCAATATTGTTATTGGAATAGTTCGATTCGTACTATATTTTTAAACGCAACATTCCACAAATCACTGGTGATGAGATATTTTCTCGTAAACAGGCACTGCCAATTTCGAAAAAGTTTTTTTTTTATTATGTTGTTTCCTTCGATAGCCAGCTATTGGAATTTGTAATAATTGCATTTAACGCATTTGACACTGATAGCATTTTTAGAAGTACTTAAAAAGGAATATAACCTTGTATGTTTGTATCCGTTTTTTTTTTTCATGCAAATGACGAATTGAGAAGAAATTTTATTCATTAATAATCAAGTGGTGCCAATAAATTTTATTTGGTTTCGGAAAATATAACGCATGATAAGATATATTTTGTCACTCAGTCCGTGAGGCAGTGCTTGAGGACCGCTGAGCAGTCGTAAAATCCTGCATGCGGACTGAATGACAAAAAATATTGCTCGTCACTCGGCCGAAATAATATATTTCCTCACTGGGTCGGTGAAACTTTTCTGGCTTTTAAACCCAATCGTCAGGAAAGCTCTTTTCGACCGAGTGACGAACAATATTTTCCAACGATTGTGTTTACATTCGTCGATACAATCACGTCGGATCGTAAATTCAATCGTTAGAAAAATTTCTAACGGCCTAGTGACTAAGTATACTATTGAATCAGCTTATCAGGGGATTCCAAGACTGTACAGAGTGAAATATGAAATTAATGAAAAAACATATATATATATTATACAAAAAATTGAAGGAAAAGGAAAATAACATTCAGATGTATCTCTGCTTTTTGTGGTTGATATGGTGCTAAAGTGCAGTAGAATTTATCGACTGAAAGCGCCCTAGATTTATTTCCATGAACATACCCACGGCATTTCTATTTTCACATTTTTTAAAACCAAAAAAAAAATAAGGAACAAAAGTAAATAACTGTGACCTGAAGAATTCAATATTGAATTGGATCATTTTATTGTGATTATTCCCTCCCATCCACCAATGGTTTAATGGGTAACAGTAATTTTTATCTGAGTAGAAACCAATTATTTATTACTACGATCAATTTCATATTTTTTGTACTTTTATAATTCTCCCAAAAGACATAACGATCCAACAGATTGATGAAATTGGGTAGAAGAGTTGCTCGTATGCATTAGCATGCGCTTAATCGCGCCGTATTGATTACCACTTTAATAGAACGAAACACAAGACAGAAAACAGAAAACAAAGGGCAGCATCTGCTAGTATTTTTATCCGTCTGATTATCTTTAACAGATATAATTGAGTGAGAATATTTAAAATGTAGATAAGAGGAAATAATTTTGATCCATGGTACTTTCAAATTATCTATTACGTACTTAATGAGAAAGACATTTTTGAGCCTTGGAGATTCAAAAATTGAGAAAAGAAATATTACCATAGTTTTTAATTATTTCAAGAGTGAAATAAACACAATAAATATCATGTTAAAATCATGTAAATATTACTATCAATTGTCTCGCACAAATTAATTCATTAACTTTATTTTAAACGTTAAAAAAGTGCATCGAGAGACAAAGGGCCTCATGTTCGCAGGCTAGAAATCGAAAAAAAAAAGTGTAAATATTTCAGTGAAATAAATTTTTCTTTGCCTTAATGTGAATGGTGGCTTGTAGTTTATTTAAAAACAGATCTGGTTCATATCTCGGCGATATTTCACAGATGAATGAGAATTTTCGATGACATGGGAATACCTTCCAAAAGGTGTGATTGTTCCCATGAAAGTTGGCACGAATCAGGGCTACACATCCTCGTGATGACGGCTCTCCCTCGGCCCATCGTCGGTCATCAGAACACTCCAGTTTATTTCCTAATTGTCAAGAGATTAATTCAATAATAATCTCATGGGAAGATAAAAAAATTACGCAAAGAGAGAGAGAGAATCGCAAAGCATAAAATTACTACAGATTAAAATCTTATTTATTTCGTTTACCAAATTCATTCCTCCAATATCGCTCTTCGCCTCGATTACTCAATCCCACGTAAACAGGATTTTCGGAATAAAGAAATGGTGATAGCCCAGCCGTCCTCTCTGCACTCATGATATTTGCCAATTTGCCTTCGAATTTGGCACAAGTTAATTGAGCACTTGTATAATTATCCGGCTTTTCGATATGCACAAATAATCCAATTGTCGGCACACATACTGCCGTTCTATTTCCTACGACAGCAATGAATAAATATCATGTGCTGTTATAACATCAAAATAATTAATTACCGAGCATTAATTTTCGGGGATATGAACTGTAATAATTGAATTTCTTGTCCTCAACTAGTGAACCGGAAGAATCGACCTCTGGACACGCCAGTACTTGACAGTTGAATCGATTAATATCGATTTCACTGGAGTGTTTATTTCTCAGGTCCCGGGAATAATTGAAAGCCAATCCCTTTTTCGCCACAGTAAAAGCCAGACACTCGTCGAACGTCGGAATTTGTCGTCTGATTAATATTTTATTCTGAGATCGCACTCGGTACTTCATTAATTCATACCTCGGTGATAAAACGCTCATGATTTCACAATATGTCATAAACGCAGGTGCACAGAAATTGATTAATAGAATTGCTGGAAGAATAATTGAAATCATTGCCTCGGTGAACGATTGAAATTGCATTTAATGTATTTATCATGGAAAAATAGAAGTGTTCACACAATTTTTGAACGACGAGTGAGAGAGCGCAATTTTTTAAATTTATGTACACAGATACAATAGATTGTTGAAACTTTGAGCAGCTGTTTCTGGTGCAATTACAGGAAGTCACTGCCGGATATTTCAAATTGTATTCGATGTACACTTTTGATACTGATCTGTCTCGATAATCACTCCAGTTGTGCTCAAGGTATCCTTTCCAGTTTTTTTTTGCCAGTGAGGGATCAGGAAACGATTCGATAAATTCAGGAAGCGAAAAGTGGATCCAAAGCTTTGGAAACTTCCGCGAAAATGTCGTCAATTGCACCTTCAGCGTTTATCTGCGTCATCAGTTAAGAATATAATTTTTATATTTTCTTATAATTATAATTCGTTGCGACATCCAATCAAAAACTTACGCGAACGACTTTATCTTTGTAATGATCAACGATTTCTCCGTTTTTCACGTTAAATATTTCGATTCTCTTGATAATTGTCGCCTCATTATCGTCGGCCCTTCCAGACACAGCAGCTCGTCCCAGTAATCGAGTTTTCATAGTATCACCAGCAACATCAAAGAAGATGATTAAATCAGCTGGACAAACCTTCGAAAGAAACACAAAGAAATTTCATTGACTAATTGAAATAATTGATGAGTAGATAAAAATTAGATTTACATCTCTCTCGAATTGTTTTCCTTGATCGAGTTCCCTGGGATATCCGTCGATGAGGAATCCACGATTTCCTCCTTGAGCTCGTGCTTTTTCCATTCGCTCCTTGATGAGAGAGAGAACAACATCCTGGCGAACGTTAACAATAAATTAAGAATAAATCGGTAATGGAATTATGGATTTTTAGGGATTGAAGGTGTGAATTATGAATTTTTCGATTACCGTGGGCACAAAGAGACCTTTCGACATGAGTTCTTGAAGAGAAGCACCTCGAGGACTGCCGCTTGCCACTTCCTCTCGGAGTAGATCTCCACTGCTCAAATGCAGAAGTCCGTACTTGGCTATTATTTTATCACATTGCGTACCTTTTCCACAACCGGGACCACCTATCACCCAGATTGTCTTCATTTCTACCATTCCTGTGAACAATATCTAGTGTGGAGACACCTCTAAACCATTTGTTGACGTATTTATTATTAAATCACAAAGATATAGTCTAGATTATAAATAGAAATAGCGATTCTCCTATTTCAAAGCGAAAAATGTGAGAAAATTTATTAAAACCTTCTTATAATTATTCACCAATATTTTTTTACGGAATAAAATTATATGAAATAAATATATGAATACATAAAAAATATATTATAATGGCCGGAAGTAAATAAGAAAAATTGAGAATACGTGTTTTCTATATATTTTTTTATATTTTTTAAAATTTTCTTAGCGTATTATGGCATGCAGAAGATTTAATATAGATTATATTATATTTTGCCCATGGGTTTCTCTTCTTTTTTATGTACGTCTCACTTCCGAAAATAAATGAAATCTAGTAAATGGGCCACTAGTTATGTAACAGCTGTAAATCCTTTTAGTATGAAATTTCAACCTTTTATTAGCAGAATCCAGAGAAATATAAACACAGGATATGCCAGATTTTTTAATTGCTCGCTAACTCTGTTCAAACGTTTCGGTAAAAATTGAAAAATAAAATGTCTTGTCTCCCCAACATTTCGAAATCATTGATTTCAAGAGTGAAGAGCCGATGATCTATGCGCATGCCCACTGTACAACAATAATTCGCGCACTATACCAGTAATAAGCCTTGAACATAATAATTTTTTTCACCGATGTGTTACCTTGAAATTTTATAACGTACAACTAGATAATCTCATTAAAAACGAATGCCCAATCTTCCGATAATCTCTACAGATAAAATTGCTCTTGGACTTTCTGACAATTATTGAATTACCAAAAAATAAAATAGATCTTTCGTCCGAGCGTTTCTGTTAAAAATTTGAATGCAGAAGCGTGTAAAGCACAATTGCTGATGATTTTCGATGAAACACTTGATGAAAGAGTTTTATCAATAATTTTATATAAATGTGGAATTTTTACCTTTTCGCTTTGTGTTTTTGGGTGGAATCAAGGTATAATTGACAGGGACTGACAATATTCAGAGGCCACTGCAGAGATTGCACACTACTGCATCAATATACTTGCCCGAAACTAGTCACGCGCAGAAGTGGATCAAACTATTATTATATCTACACTATTGTTTATAATTCATACAAAAAAAATGTACAAATATATAACAAAAAACCAATGCCTCCCATGAATCCGAAAAATCAATTAAATATTCCATAAAGAGAGACAGCATGTGAGAGGGATTTTTAAGTTCGTATAAATAAATTCCAATTCACATTATGATTATTATTATAATGGTGATGATGATGATTATTATTATTGATTGACGTAATTATCTCCGGAAAAAGTGAATAATTTAATAATAATTTTTTTATTAATTTCCATTGAATTCATAATTAAAGAATATCGATGTTCGCTAATCGATATTAATCGAGGTGATATAATGGTATCGATACCATGTATCGATATTGTTTAAATATCGAGATAGTGGAACAGGACGTGATGGGTTAGAGAATTTACCTGAATTTTGAAAAATGGATGTGACGACTTGTTGCTGTCACCTGGACTCAAATTCTAATTGATCCAGCCACGTACCTCGGATAAGATCCTTCCAATCCTAGTGAATCTGGTGAAAATTAGGGACGAGCACTGCCCATCACGTGAACTCCCATTGGCTCGCTATCTTCAATCTCATCCAATGAAATCTCTTATCACGGTATCACGTGTTACCTGCGTACAGTTACAGCAAGTGCAGGGAAGTGAATTTGGAATGTGGGGCTGCGAAAGAATTTCTTGATGAAAGAAATAACCAGACATCAGTTAACCTACCCACGAGTACTGTATAATTACCTCGAGCATTCATTCAATTCCCCTGAATTGAAATAGAGAAATTTAATGAACAAAGAGTCTCAGTTTGAAAAAATGTTACCATTAATTAAATAATTTATCAAGTTCTGCGTATGGAGATGAAGGGGAATAGGTTTAGGCCTCAATCGTAAAGGTATTTCAGTTTTTTTCTCGACTATATTGAATCTAATTTAAATATTTCCCAAGACAGTGTTACATAAATAAAAGATATGTAACAGTAAAATATAATGCTGACATTGACAGAGAATTATTTAGTTTTCAGTATTTATTACCTTAAATATGGAGAGCTCGGAGTACGAGTTGGTCCGTAATTTGACACTTCTCTTCTTTTTTGAACGTTTAATGGACAAAGGTGGGCCACGTACGCTTCACGATTTGAGCTGTCAATTTGGGGCTAAAGGTTTTACCAAGGAGATGAGACAGATTGCTGGGGGCTCGCAGAGTGGTTTACGAAAATTTCTAGCTCAATATCCAACATTATTTGTTATCGATGGGGATTACGTATCTGTCAACACCTTTCAACCAGTTGTTGAGCAGGACGAGGGAAGTAAACTCAAGAATAAGAGGAATTATGCACGAGAGGCTGTTGAATATTTCACGAATAAACTGGTGCAGTATGGGGATGGTGCAGAGGTACCACTTAAAAGTCTACTTGGACATCGTTCACAAGCTTCACCGGAAGTTAGACACATATCTGGTCAACATTATCGAGAGTTTCGTGATTTTCTCCTGAAATATCCGGATGATTTCATTGTTGTCGATGAAAATGTTAAACTCAAACGTTTTGAGGGCATGGAGGCAGTGCCATTCAGAGAATTAGAGCCTGAAATCCCAGTGGATCAGGAAGTAACCAGAAAATTGCTCGATTTTTTTGTTGAGTGCATTGAAAAACAGAGTATTAACACTGTTGAACAATTATTGAATGGTGTTGCATCGAAATTCCCTGAGGACATGTGGTCGACGATATTCAGTACTCCCCAGGATTTGACGACATTTTTGAAAATGTTTCCTGATGCCTTTGATGTGCAGAAGAATATCGTGTCGATTCATGCCAAACCTAAATTTCCAACTGATAATGGCACAAAGAGTGAGGGAAAGAGAAAAGAGAATTGTGATAAAAATGATGGCTCTCAGCAGAGCAGGACTGCTTCACCTTCTGTGCCATCTGGACGACAGAGTCAATGCAACTTCAATTCCCTGGAGAATCAAATCAATTGCAATGATAATAATTGTAATGATGATTATCAATCTTCCCTGGAGTCGAGTTCTCATTCACCACCTGTTAGTTTGCAGCAACAAACACTCAAGCAAAGGATTAATACATTAGTCATGAAAACTCTAGCTGATAACACAGAAAGGGACAGAAATTTGCATGGCACACAAGTCGGTGATGCCTGGAAATTGAAAATTTTTCAGCAGACCAGAGTTATCGTTAATGTTAGAGAATCTCTTCATATTATTGATGAAATTATGAATTCCCAGCGAGCAATGAGTGACGGAAAAACGGTTGTTTCCTTCGATTGCGAAGGCATCAATGTTGGTGCTAAGGGTCAATTGACACTCATACAAATCGGTACAGCTCAAGGCTATGTTTATATTTTCGATTTGTTTACATCGCCAAATTTAATCAATGGCTTACGTAAATTGCTCGAGAGTCCAAACGTCATCAAGGTATGATTATCACATTTAGACAATTTTATTCCCAAAAATTTCAACGCGTAAATTATGAATTTTATTTACAGGTGATTCACGATTGCAGAAATGACAGTGCGAATTTATTCAATCAATTTGGAATCGTTTTAAAGAATGTGTTCGACACTCAGGTCTGTAACGTACTGGAAATGAAAAATAATGAAATATTTTTTTCTGAATAATTTTCATTCTGCGATAATTACTCCAAGTGTTTTTTTTTTAGGCAGCACATGCAGTGATTCAGTACCAAGAAATAGGAAAACCTGTTTACAAAGTGAAAAGTGTTAATCTGAATGCACTCTGTGAGATGTATGGAGCCCCATGCAATCCCCTGAAGGAGCAATTAAAGTACATTTATCGTCGTGACCAAAAATACTGGTCACGTCGACCAATGTCTCGAGACATGCTGATCTATGCCACCAGTGATGTTCTTGGACTCGTGCCTCAAGTATACAATGCAATGTCTAGGTACAATGAAATTTAAATATTCGATGTATTGCGTCCCGATTCTCTTCAACTAAAAAATAATACAATAAATTCCCTTATAGAGTAATTAAACCCGAGACGCAACATCTCTTCACCGAATTATGCGAAGAGCAAGTGCAGACGCATATAAATCCAGCGGAAGTGAAATCCCGCAAGAAACAACGAAAAATCGAAACGGAAGTAATGGATCTCCGCAAGAGAATGGAGGAGACGACTGGGAGGAATATTGTTCTGAGTAATCGAGAAATTCGCCTACTTCGATATTTATCGTTGACTGAGGACGAGAAAGAGAAATTGAAAGGTTGTTACAAAGTTGCGAAAAAATTAGAGAAACTAGAGAGCCTGGGGCAAGACAAAAATGAGAGCTCAGACGAGGAGGACGACGACTGCTTCGAAGAAGATGAGAAAAACGAGGAATATCCCAGTTTGGACAGTTGCACCTCTGACAATTCCCAGAATGACATAACATCGAAGATGGAATCTCCATCACTAACGGAGACCATGAAAATGGTTGATGAAATTCTCCAAGATGGCCAGATGGATGGTTTCGAGAGAATTGATAAACTTGAAGCCATTTTATCAGCAGTTAGTTGTTCAACTAGTGATAAATTAATCAGTGATTCCGTCCATATAACTAGCCCAAAATGTACATGTCGAGAAATTGCCTTTAAAAAATCACCTATTGCGCGTTCTGAAGCTTCATGTCAAACGCTAAGTACTGGCGATATTGTTATAACGAGAATATTTTTTACTGAAGAAGAGAAAGAACGAACGAAATTATTGAATTCGCCAAAAAAATGAATTCTTATATATTTTTAACGAACTAACTCGTACGAGAGATGCCTTTTAACTCAGAATCAATGAATAGTCGTGTACTAGAAATTTTATGATATAACTATAATATTCAACAATGATAATTCATCAGCTATAATTATATGAATCATGTACGTGAAGAAGTGAAGATATTTTTTCTAAAAAAAAAAAAGAACAAAGAACTAATCTCTAACCGTTGACTTTTTATATAACAATTTTAACTGGGATTATGTTGAGTTCAATAAACCTCTGTATACGTAAGATTATGTGGTATAAAGTAGTATTTTATTGATATAAATTTGTATACAAAATATGAATGTAAAATTTCAATGCAGACCTTTAAAAATTTATCAATTATTATAGAAAATAATATCAAACCATTTCAACATGAACAAAAATATTATCCTAACAGGGCTTCAATTACATTTTAGCCCTGAGACTGGTCATGAGTTTCTCAAGTTTCATTGCAATGTGTAGATTACCATCAATCTTCATTTTACCCATGAGGAATGCAGTAGCTGGTTTCATTTTACCAGTGAATATATCAAAGAAATTTGCTGACTCCATGGTGAGTGTAACATCGGCTGGAGTATTGGATGTGCCTTTACCAAAACCCCCATTACCATTCTTCAGATCAAGAAACCACGTGCCTTTCTGCGCTCCTGTCAGACAATCAACATCATTTTAATAAATCATATTTTAATAAATCATAATTCATATGGATTACGTTAATTTCACAATTGACATACCTGTCATGTTAAATTGATAAATAGCTCCAATATTTTTCACGAGTTCTGGCGATATATTGGCTTCAATGGCTTTGAAGAGAACTTCGACATTACGATCGCCAGTCGATTTGTTTTCAGATGGAGATTTATCGGATTGCTGAGGGATGTCTTCGTCCAGAAAAAGATCCAGGATCAATCGGTCTTTGTATTCTTAAAAGAATAATTTTAAGTAAATGACATAAACAATACTATATTGCTTGATGAGCATTCATTAAAAATACCTGGATTGCAGGCGTAAGGAGTGAGATCAGTGATCCCCTCCTCTTTCAAAACCATATCATCAATCATAAATTTTCCAGTGAAACTTCTACTGTCCTTCGTGATAATAGCATAAGCCGCATCAGCCACAATCTCTGGTTTTCTACTATAATTCCAGCTCTCCTTTCCAGTCAACATCTCAATAGCTGCAGTGTGAATGGCAGTCCTTGGCCAAAGAGCATTGACAGCAATTCCATCGTCTTTAAATTCTTCTGACATGCCCAAAACGCTGAAAGACATTCCGTATTTCGCCATGGTATATGCAAGATGACTTGAAAACCATCTTGGATTTAAATTCAATGGAGGACTCAAATTAAGAATATGAGGATTTTTGCTCTTCAAGAGATGAGGCAGACAAGTTTTTGATCTAAAAAAAAAATAACAATGAATAATTGTGAATGTAAATTTCTCGGGGAGAAACTCACACGAGAAATGTTCCCCTACTATTCACTTGGTTCATCAGATCATATCTTTTCATATCCGTCGAGTTAGTCGGTGTCAGGGAAATGGCACTGGCATTGTTAATAACAATATCAATTCCTCCGAATGTTTTAACGGCTTCGTCCACAGCAACACTCACTTGCGTCTCGAAACGAACATCCATTACACATGGTAGGGCTTTCCCTCCAGCCTGCTCCACTGAAAAATTTTTGTAACTGTTATTTCATTATTTAATTAGCTAATCAGAGATATTTACCTTCTGTCGCTACTGTGTAAATAGTACCCGGTAATTTTGGATGCGGCTCAGCTGTTTTAGCACATATCACAATGTTAGCTCCATCCTGAGCTGCTTTCAAGGCAATAGTCTTGCCAATTCCTCTGGAAGCTCCAGTAATGAATAATGTCTTCCCAGCGAGTTTTCTGGAAAAATTATTCAAGAGAATCGAAATATATGGTGATTTGATATTACGAATTTCAACTCATTTACGAACCAATTTCCGGTGAATGCTTTTTTAAGACTACATTCGTAACAATTATACATATTCATAGTATGTAACAGTGGTGATTGTATCAACTCACGATGAATGAGATGCAATATTACTCCGATATTATCAGGTTCAGAATGAAGAAAAATGATTTATGCAAGTAATTCTAACGATTAAAGTCCACCGGATACATTAATTTCAGAGGTAATTAAATTTATTTGTAGAATCATCTTCAGAAGGTGATATTACTAGATTTTCATTTATTATTACAATTATTCCATTTATATTTAAAATTGTTAGTATTCCAAGAAGAGAGAATGTTGAAAAATTGATACAGGCGATTAAATCTAATACACGTCAATATCTAATCAAATCACAAGTAAAAAAAAATATTAAGCATAAGGTACGTGATCGAAGTCTAAAATTCAAAATGAGATCGATTAATCTATTATTACATGTCCATCAAGTAATTGCCATTGCATCTCTGGCTGATTTACGATATTTTCCAAATTTTAATGCCTCAAAATCACTCGAATTCTCACAAATCCTGGGAAAATCCGCGATTTGACAGCGGAAACTCCGAAAAATTCCGAATTATGATAAAAAATTTTTTAATTACCCAGTATTTTTTAGCATTGTAATTCCACCCAGAGGATCGGCACTATCAGTAAAGCTCTGTCACTGGTTCTCAACTGAATAAATACAATAAGATGAAGTTAACTAAAAGGACAAAGTAACTGTAAAAAAATTCTTGATCATACATATCTGCCCTCTGTGTGAAAATAGTGGGAGAAAATGAACTAAAAGTGAAACATCTGTTTTACCGATGGATTCGATCACGTGACCAATCAGAAGGAAGAGACGAAGAACGAAAGGCGATTGGTGGATTTGAAAATAGAACGTGAAAGGGAACCTGCTGGGTTTTCGTGTTATACCGGCAAACAGGGTTTCACTCATTGGAGGATAGCAAACAGCCAGCATTCGGCCGACGAGCGTCGATCAGCGTCTACACGAATTTGTGACGTTCTTAAAAAATAAAAGATTAAAAAACATTACCCGCGCTCCGTATGACTCGTCACGTACGAAAACACATAAAATTTATCGGCAACTTTTTCCATCGCTTTGTTCATTTCCAATCACCGGCTACATATACCGCAAACATTGTTAATATTTATTTTCACTCTTCTATGTTTCACTAAAAATCGGTATAACAATGTGTCGTAAGTGTACACAAAACGGCGTAATTAATTCCGCAGCCGAAAACATAGACGCGTCTTTCCACCGATTTAATGTGGATTTTAATAAAAAATGAGTGACAGTTTTATTGTGAAAATTGAATAATTAATACTTCAGTGATCGTGAAGGTAATATTTGTGTAATAATAAAATCGGTATGTAGAAGAATAAAAACGTGAATGATTGAGAGATGGGTGTGGAGGGAATGACGATGCCGATCGGCTCCAGATCCTCAGGTAAAGGATCCAACGAAAGGACCGGATCTCGATCCAAGATCGGCAAGACGGTGACTTGGATTACGAGAAAATCGTTACGATAAGTCGAAACCCGTTTCACATATACATATATTTTTTTGTCACTGGTGTTACGAAACCCGTCTATCATCGGCAACGACTTGTGATTATTTGTTATGCGCGATAACCGGTCGACAATCACAAAGTATGCCGTTCGTCGTGAGAAAAATCGAGCCAAGATACGTTGGACGTGGGCACGTGCCGCAGAATGCAACGAGTGCAGAAACTTGGCCAGTTGGTGCAGAATTGGGTGCTGTATCGAATGGCGCATTAGCAAGTACCTTAAAACAACTTGCATCACTATTATCCATTGCCGAGGATATATTTGGCGAATTAACAGCGGAATTAACAAGTGTAGCAGACAGGAGTGGCGTACTCCGACGAAGAATCGATCGACTGGACGATCGATTAGCGAGCATCGATCCAAAGAAAATACCAGTCCGTAAGTAATCACCACTATTTATTCCCACGATTAAATTTTATGGCAACTGACCTGTCTCCGTGATAGTCACCTCGATTAGATTTTCCAGCAGTTCACTAATTCCAAGAAAGAAAACCATTGCATTCCTCCCAAGACTTTGGAGATCTAGGAACCCTCACTGCGGCCCTCACTGCGGCTCCACCCAGAAAACCTAAAAAAAAAAATCCAAATCTTCAAACATACTCCACTCATGCATTTTGTTTTATCATTTTTTCATTTTTCTGATCCTTTTAAAAAATGCATTTATATAAATAATATAAATAAATAAATAAATATATTTATTCATCTATATATTCATTTCAATCTGATCCCGGATTTCCCAGAAATGAACGAAAAAAGGGAAAAAACCAGAGAAATGCGCTGGCGCAGTAAAATCTTCCCCTCAATTACGAAGTAGAGAATTTTTTGAAAATATGCCTACAGGTTTTTGGAATGGCATTTCCATGTTAGACCGTAGCTGGTGTACTCTGTTATTATCATTTACCCACGACTGCACCGAGATGAAATGAGATGAAATGAGATGAAATGAGAAGAGATCTCGGTGAGTGCGAGAGTTGGGCTTCAAGTGAAAGCGTATTGCTGTGGGCAATTCTTTAGTCGTTACCTGAACGCGTTACCACCGTCTTTTTCCCATCTCACTATTCGTCTTATTTACGAATACAAATGCAACTAACATACACACATACACACACACACACAAGAACCCAGAGAAAATCACCAACGATTCGTCTGCCTGCTGTGAAACTCTCCTGAGTGTCTACCTACCATGGGCCCAGTGGGCCCAATGGGCCGTGGGAACGACAGTGTAACACACAACCGAAAAAATCTCACAACCAAGAGATTTTTGCTGTTTCCATTCACCACTGGTGCAACAGAGAGGGATTATGTCTAGAGACCGGCGCCCGACGATGCCACTGGATCAGCCTTGGCCCCGATATATTCCTTAATATTCTCTCTCAACTTTTATCTTTCTCCCACAAATTCTCCTAGGGCACTACAAAGACTCCCTTGTTGCACTCCAACTGCATCTTCGCTGCGTCAAATAAACAGTTGTACTTTTTCGTTGAGAAAACTTTCAACTTCCCAGACAACTGACAAAAAATTGTCTTGAACTCGGGTTGAGGAGTTAGAACGGATTATTTCGTATGACCTCTTCCGGAATAGGAAGTGATTGATGCAATGAGGAAGATACAATGAGGAAGGAGAATTTCCTGTTCCTTGTATCTAAAAATATTCCTCAACTTTTTCACCAGCTGCTAATCCATCGGGCCCCTATGACACACCCACACATTTTCCATTTCTCTGGTGCTCATAAATTTATGTCCAACTGGATAACGCTGGGGTAAAATTAGTCAACAGACATCGATTCGTCTTTATTTGTAAATAATGCCTTGAATTTATGATATTGAGGGATAAAAATGGGGTCCATTTAAATATATACCCGAGCATAAGAATGCGTTCGGTGTCTTCAGGGGTTTTTTTTTTTAAAACTGGCACGTGCGCGTGCCATTTGAGTCTTTACTCTAAAATTAAACGTAGACACCCTCTTCTCGACGGTAAGTGTAAATGTTTCATGCCCTGGCAATGGAATAGGTACCCTTGGCCCGTTTGATCCGAGAAATACTCGAAGTGAGACGAAATAATAAATACACGCACGAAATTTGTGCGAGTGTGATAGAGAAAATGTATACGTGTAAACAGCTGCAAAACGGAAGTGGTGGAAAAGAGAGAAGCCCGACCGAAGTGTTCTCTATCCAGTATGTGAGAAAAAAAAAATATATAATATACAAAAGGTAACCCCCGAGGGGTGGGTTAAAATGACGGTAGAGTGAGAGGGTAATAAAAACTGGGCCTGGCACTTCTCAGTAAAGAGGGTTATCGTGACACCCCGGGGTAAAGCTCTAATATTTCATTCCAGACCACTTTTACGATATTTTTAATCACTTTATTCAACACCCGAGTTATTTATTTTTGTCTCCGGTTGACCGCCGAATGATGAAGAAAAAATGCGATAAAAGTTCGTTTAGTATCATAAAAAAAAATCGAGGGGCGGTTTTATCTGATAGAATTACGATTAACCATTCAATAAATATTTTTATGCCTCTCCGCTATCTTCCATCGGGTACTAAAACTGCAATTGACGTTGACTTGAGTGCAAATAATCAACTCGTGTCTCAAATTATATCCTGGGTACTGACGAAAACACGGGACTTGCACTTCCGTTTCACGTTTGCACGCAACGGTCGAGTGTCCGTGGGACAGGGGTAGAATAACGTTTTTTTTTTTATTTGAATTATTTTTTTCGTTATGGAATTTCGTGCGATAATGACGGCATTAAGTGCCAGGAGCTGTCCCGGGGAGCACGTGGTGGTATTCAGCACCTGCCCGGGGCTGAAAAATTTATAAACATGTTGATTCGTAAATTGAATGCGAGTTAATGGGATAAACGATTGAGTAAAAACAAAAGGAGCGAGTGGATTGTAGATGAAGTGCTCTAATAAATGCAGAAGTGGATGGGGTGTGATGCCTCACCCTTTTTTCCTCATTGGAGTACGAGGATCGACGAGGGCAAACGGAACCGGGATACAGACAGATGTTGAATTTGTCCATGCGATGACGTGCCCTCGATGGTCTATTGTATTGTTACAAAAATAATGTTGCGGTTGGTCGATTCACTGTGAAGTGAATGCTCTCGAATTGCTGATGAATAAAGAGAAAATTGCACGAACGAGATCCATATAATGAAAAAAAAATCATTCCCCGAGGGTTGAAGCTGTCCAGGACACCTGGAAATTGACATTTTTTCATTCTCCACTAGACTTCATTCTCCAGTAGTATATATCAAAGCAAAACCATCGGGGAACAGATGACACGAGTGGAACCGAATGGAACAGGTCTTTTTAAGACGATTAAATTAATCTCTGAATAATCTGTTCAAGTGATACCGACAACGAGAACAGAATCAATACATCATTGTGCTGTTGGAGATAGGATAACATTTACTCCGAGTTCGAAGAAGAATTGTCGAGATGCTCCAGATCTTTGTGGAGCTAATGAATGAAGCGGGAGTGATAAAGAGAATCAATAACAACCAGAGTATCTTGCGATGGTGAATGTGAATGTGAGATACTCAGGGGACATCGGTACATTCCACGATAAATGCTCATGAAAAGAGGGGAGGTGATCCTGCACAACCGCAAAAGATACTTGTAGCTGTTTTCTCGTCTCCATATACGTATTGCTCGACTGTTGCCCTTCACAAGAACTCTTTCATCTTTCTCAGGAGTTTAATACAGACGATTTTGCTGTCTGAAAATTTATACTTGCACATTAATACGTGTGTACGAGACACGAGTGGTAGACCGGAATGGTATACCAGCAATTTGACGGTGTGGTTTTGCTGTGAGTCGTAAAAGACGGACTTGTGACAGAGAATTTTACCCTGTGTACATTCAAGAGAAAATCTAAGGGAGTCATATATTTTCAGTTGCATTCGGCCAAATAAGGAAGCCATTGGTACTGTGGATACGATGTAACCGATGAACCAAGCGGTTCATCGTCCTCTATAAGCTTGATGCTGACGGCCTCACCAACCGGTGGCTATCGATTCTCTTTCTCGAAAAACCCAATGGGGAAAAACTCACCCAGTCGGTGCTCAATGTCTACACCAGGTGAATTCAATGCTATGTACCAACTCAATATCACGTAGATGCAATTGTCGTATTGGCAAGTACCAAGTGTACTTCGTAGATTTATATTCAACAGTGTGTTGAGCCATCCCCAAGTACAGTAAGCATGGGTGGGCGAACCAGTTTTAACCACCACAACCACTGAACCCACAAGTTCCAGTACCTTTCAACATCACTGTTCGCTATTTGACGAAATCGATATCATCTTGATAATATCGCCGCATTGTCTGCCGCAAGGAGTAAATCTATCGTTAATTTAAACGAAAGGGGAGAGGATATTTTGTTTAAAATCACTCTTGGCAGCCACTCCTAAGCTGGGCTAAATGAATGGGGCTTGAGTTGGCTTAAATCCATTTGGCTGAAGCTCGTCTACCATCTTCTGGGGGAGAAAAGAACATTTTTACGCATTGCTGTGACAATTCTGGATCCTCTCCAATTCACCATTTCTCTACAGTGGCATTTCTTTTTTTTATTCTCATTGGAGGTGTGTACGTTGACACTTTCATTTTATTTAGCTCATTTTTTCATGGGAAATGAGCCAATAGCTGGAGAGTCTGCACAGTAATTGTATTTTTTTTTTCGTTTGCCAGTTGATTCGTTGAAATTCAAAGGAAAGAATTAGAGAACAATGAGTTCAATTTGACAAATCTCAGTTCATTCGACTGACGCATCAGACCGTTATTTTCATTGACGTGAGAGCATCAATCGGTGGGATAAATAAATAATTTCATCTGTTGATGACAGTTAGTCAATAAATAGTGATGATTATTCACTGTCAAAATATATACGGGGAAAAATATCTGAGTGGTGTGTCTCAAAGGTCAACGTTTGAAGAAAGTGTCGTGACTGGACAGAAAAATGCCGGACGGAATTAATTAAGCAATTGAGAGTACAGAGAGGGGATCATAATGTCACATTGTTAAGAGGTTAATTTCCAAAATTGAGGGCGAACTGAGTCAATCCAAGAGTTAATGAGAGCCACTCGCCGGCGAAACCTCAAGAGCTCGAAGAGGCGAGAGAAAATAATTCCTAACGATTATGGAATTATGTGCAGAGGAATATGATTATTGCGATAATATTTCGGGGATCGGGTTCAGGTGAAACAGGAAGAGTTCGGGAGGGAGAAGCCCTGCGATAAAAAAAAGCCAAGAGGAAGAGGTATCTAATATCGAAGGGAATATTGGGCTTCCTGGCAGTCTAATGTTTCTGCAGGAGGAGTACATGTTTTTTTTTTTTTCATTTTAATTCAAATGGACAGAGCAACAATAGTCACTAGACTCGATCAACTTCCGGTTCAAAGCCTTTGATTATTCCTGGGGTTTTGTTTTATTTTAGGTCTCGGTTTTGATCGATATCACTGGGTGAAACGAACTGTTGGAAAATTACAATAGAAAGTCTTCCCGATAAAATTATATACAATTCTTTATTGACGAATCAGTTAGTCTCTTTCATTTTTATCAGTAATCTAAATAACGGAATATGTAAATATATTTCAGGGGAAATGCAGAGTGTCACATTTTTGGATTTCTACTGAAGAAATAAAAAATAAATAGAAGTAGAAATTTTATTGAATTCCCCGAATATCTTAGACTGAAATTCAATCAGAATTTGGATAATTGAAAATTAATGGGAGGAGACTGGAATTTCGATAAATTTTTATGAGTCCATCGGTCTGGGGTAGTGCGTGGTCTGTCAGATTGGTGATAAGGGGTTGAAGAGTTTCATTTGGTAATTGATAATTTTGGGAGGTTGGGGCATGGGGTGGAAATGAAAGATTGAGAGACGATAGGGAAACTGCGACACTTGGGATGAATGTGAAGAGAGGGTCGTTGCACTTTACGATGAACGACCCACGTATATGCATGGTCAGCCGAGCTGAGCCATCATGCCAGTTTGCTCGTACGGTCGAAGGGCAACTGTATTCTAGCTTTATAAATTTTTGCTGTTCCTACAGCATCTTCCCACGTCCCACAAGCACTTGAATGATTTTTTTTCATTCAACGCATTGATTTCCTCTCCAAAATCCCCAATGGACTGATTTCACTCTCCACGAGTCCAAATTATTCTGGACTCCAATTTCCATTTTCAATCACTCATCGAATAATTCATTAGGACAATTTCCATTTTCAGTCGTTCATTAATTAATTTATTGGCATTTATGGAAAATTATGGAAATGATGGAAATTATGGAAATTATGGAAATTATGGGAATTTTGGAAATTTTGGAAATTGTGGTTTCGTTTTTTGTAGAACATTGAAATTCTAAAATGATTTTACTTCGATAAATCAGTGTTCCATTTACGATGTGAACCCTTCGGTAGTCCCTTGATGTCAGATATAAATAGCACGAATTTTTTCTCATGAAAGCTGTTATGTGAGAAATTTGGTAATTACTTTTCAAGTGGTTTTCACGTCCCCTCAACGAGAAAAACAATTTATTTGAATATAAAGAGAAACGGACTAGCTGAGTGGGACAAAAAGACCTATTGTCAATTCACGTTTTGAAGTTGAGGACAAACACGCGTCCAGTCATCAGAAGAGAAACGAGGACAATAAAGTTAATTCTTAGAAACCGAACAAACGGCAAAGTGAAAAAGTGAAAATAAAAAATATCCCTTTCACTCCTCTCATTCGATTATTCATCTAAATAATCGGCTCTTTCTTATTTCAGCGGAATCGGACATATGCACATTTGCACTGAGAAAGGACCACTTCAAAGCATCACGAGAGCCAATAACGGGTATCTTTGCGTCGGTTACGAGACCTCGTGCACTCCAACAATTGTATGATGCTGCTGCAACAGTTGCTGTACGAAATTTGGATAGTCTCAGAAGAGAGAAGGATGGAAGTTCCATGGAAATGTATCTGTGCACTCCAGTGCTTGGAAAAAGGAGAAGGGACCAGAGTCTGGACATTGAGTCTCGAGTGGTAGGTCTCCCTCATTAAACTTATCTACTACTTATCAACGACATTATTTATCGCAGCCTCCCATCATTCTCCTTTACCATTTTCTTCGTTATTCATTTACGAAAAAATAAATGGTGAACAATAAATTGTCTTTAAGACTATCCACCGGATGATTATCTAAATTCTCCAATCCAACTCTTGGACAATTGTTTCCTGTGATTTTTTACCGCCGAATGGGAGATGAGATCTGTAAATATACCACACCTTGAAAATAGCCGATCTCAAACGATCCGAATTCTCGGAAAGTCCGTCAGCAGGTGTAGTTGGAAGGTGGTGAAGGTTACTCCAGGGTGGGCGCAAATCTTGAGCGTTGACAAACGGCAATAACAGGGCACGAGCGAGAACAGAGCGGGTGGCCCCAAGTCCCAATGTACATCTCCAATACGTCCTCCAGGCCTCCAACTTCCAAACTTGAGATGAACCAAACGTTTAAAAAATAAAAGATAAAGTGGAGAAAAGAGGGGAAAAAAAAAATCCTAAAAAAAATGCCGACGCGCCGTTTCGTTCATGATCCGGCAACGCTGGAATTCCTCCCACTACGTGTTGTAGGGTTTCTCTTGGGACCCGTAACGAGTCTCAAGGTGTATGGCTACAGGAACCTTGGACACTAACGGGTGTCCAGATAATACCTGAATTGGTCCATCGCTGTACGAAATACTATCCTCCATTTAATTGCTTATTACGACATATCACTGATGATAGGATCGATGATTGAATCCCTTTGCCGCTTTCATTCTTCCATTTTTCCTTGAAATTTCCTTTTGCAAATCAAGATAATTGCAATGGAGAGAAGATAACACGTGTTAACCAGAGATGTTGGAAATATCGTTACGCAAGGGATGCAGAGAGTGGACGTGGGTAACTCTATCATCTTTCCAGATGAAAGACAAGTCGGTCTCCATTCTCTTTCTTTATCGTGGTACCGGCTTTCAGGGACTTATGTAGGTAAAAATGCCACCACTGGATCACAGTCTAGCGCTGAATGGTCCCTGCCACTGACAGATTGCAGATAAACCTGTTTGCACGGTATTTACATTCGTTGGAATATTTCATTTGAGTTCTTTTATTTTTCTTTGGCTTTAGCCCGCCGTTTTGGAGGACTTGAGAAGATGGACGTCCAGTGAAGCCCTTGGTGATATCACGGTCCCACCGGACTGCGCGTCGAGGATTCTTCAGGAGCTGGTGGCTGATGATGCTGTTGATCATAAATTGCCTAGTCCGGAGGAGCAGGTTCAAGCCATCGCTCTCAAGTATGTCTTCATGGATTTTATTCTTCGGCTCTCCCCCAGGATAATATTAATTAATTGACAATTCCCTGATATAATAGCCATAAGATTCAATTAATGATGTTCAATTAAAAATTGAACTGTAATTGTCCAACGATCTCGAGAATTTCCGCAATTTTCATTTCTCAAATCTGATTTTCAAAAAAAATTAATCCTTCGAGTGAGGAATAATTTCTCGTCTTCCGCGTATTTTGTGATTAGATTTTGATTTATCGGCTCAACATTCTTGGCGACTACCGATGCACAGAATTATATAGCCAATTACTTCTGTCATTATAAAAAAAGAAAGAGAGAAAAAAATTAATGGATTACTCATGTTGATGGATTAGATTCCCAGCGGAAATAGTAGCGGTGGATGTGAGTGGTCGTGGTTTCGAGAGAATGTCCATGAGAAGGAGATCCTTGCTATCTGCGCGGCCAACAGGTGAAAATCAGGATGCAAGCGTGAAACGTAGATCACGACCGCGCAGGCCACGGGGAAAGAGACGAAATACGATAGCTGGAACGGACAGAAAGGAGATTCGTCGAGCAGTTGGAGAGTAAGTAATCCTCATCCCCTTTCCTCCATTTTTGCTAATCCAAGCGGCTTAAGCTTCTCTCTTTACAACATTTTTCACATCTCATGAAGAATAAAAATATGTTTTTATGGCATCAGAGAGTCGACAACTCACGAGGCTGATGCTTCAGCTCGAGAGGATGAGATTATATCTGACGACTCCCCAGGCAGAGCTCACCGTTCAGCAAGTACAGATATACTGGGTAAAAAGGAATCACCAACCGAGAGAAAATGGCACTTTGACACATTGCGAGCCTGGGGTATGTCGCGTCTCAAATTAATAAGCCCAAAATACGATGACAACAAAATCGATAAGAAATCACGTGAGGCGCAAGGATCGTGTGACGATACAAATGTATACGAAATGATAAATACACAGCGTAGAAAGAGGGATAAATCACACGAGAGAAAACCGAGTTCATCGAGCTCAAGTGGTAAAAGTATAGCATCTAGTATCGCTGTATCGATACCATTACCGGAGAGGCCAGTAAAATTGCGCGAATGCGCTGCCCAAAAAAGGGAGAGGAGAAAAGGTGGAAATAATCGTGATGATCCACCACACTCGAGCTCTGGTAATTGGAGTGCGTCATCAGAGAGTGGTAGAGCGAGTATAGGAAGTGAAACAACGACCAATCCACCGAGATCAACAACGACAACATCAACTGGCACATGCTCGATATCATTGAGTCATGCAAGGAGATTAAGGGGAAGGGATACATCGACTTCGTCATCTGTGACGTCCGAGGGAACTCTCACCCCGGATATTATTCAGGATATTGGTGTAATTCCGTTTTCGGATGATGCTGAGGGCGAAGGGGAGACTTGCTCAGTTTATTCCTGCGATACTGAGGGATATTACACGTCTTTCCACATGGATTCAGGACTTAAGACCCTCAGGGAGGAGGAGACTATCCCCCAGGCACCCCTCACAAAATCCAATGAAGTCAGTCCTGATTCATTATCACCTCTTGTTGAGAATGAGTATGAATTATTTGGGAGGGGTTCCACTTCGACTACCACTAGTTCCGCGGGAACTGTTTGTACTACTCTTCTTGCACCACCACCACCAGAGAGGAAGTCCAGTCTCACTGTTGTCGCGATGGTGAGTTATCTGTTTCCATCAGGAGATTATGCAATATTTAACGGGTGATAAACTCGCTGGGTCAAGCTCGACATTATTTTTTCTCCCCTTCACACACTGATGCCCTTGTCGTGTCACTATTCCATCACTTTTAATCAATTGAAAATGATAAAATCGAATTTTAATTCATGCTATATTTATTCGATAATAGAATTATCTAAGAGTCGGTCGAAAAGACAACGCATTCTTTTATTCTTTCGAATTTATTATTTCACCGATTTACGGTGGAGACCGATGGGATAATTTATGATTTATTGATTAAAATTTGATATTCCAGGTTCACGGTCAGAATAAAAATGGTGGAGAATCACCGGACAGTGGACACAACACGTCCTCATCTCCTGTCGAATCAGCATCAAGTCCGGCTTGCACAGGGAGATCATGCTCTGAGCTGGAGTACTCTGAATCGAGTGATCTCGAGGGTTGCGACAGAATTGAGAGAATTCGATCGAAAACTGCGATAAATACGAGCAGAATTCCCTCCATGTGTGTCATAACACCACCAGGATCTGACGATGAGACCAGTAAAGAGATCCCTCAGGACTCATCTAACAAAAAAACCGATGGCATTGAGACAAATAGTCCCGGTGCTGTTCTCATGTCAGCAACAGTTGGAACATCAAAAATGGAAGTGATCAATGGCCAGGACAAGAATCTCTACGCCACTGTTCAAACAATCGATCCAAAGACTAGAGAACCACCAGCTGAGAGGGCACCTTTCAAGACAAGTCCCCTCAGTGGCATGTTGGATAGAATTCGTGGTGTTTTACCACTGAGTCGGAAGCAACCAGGGAAGACTGAAATTATTCCACAGACACAGCCTACTTGTCATGACTCTGGCGACTATGTTACCATAGCCGACGTGAGGAATAATAATGACAAAGGCCGGAATGCCAATCAATTAATTTATTCCAACGGTGAATTATTGGAGCATGATCGAAGGGACACTGAGTACATAAGTCTCAGTGAATTGCCGAAAAAACCGGATTCATCGCTGGAGAGGAAGCGACAGGGTGCGAGAGTCACTCTAGACTCTGATGGAAAAGTTGTTTACTCGTCGGACAGTCTCAAGAGGCGAAAGGGAACGCATACCACTTTCAATCCAGGTAAGAATGGTATTTTAACGGTTTAAAAAATTGATCATGTTGATTATTGTTTGATAAATAATGTTTCAGGTCCATTCGTGAAAGAGACAAGTTCAACTCCATCTCCCACAGCTTCGCCAATGTTTCGACGAGCCCAGCCCCAAATTCGTGCTGTATCAACAAAACAATCGGAGCGTATCCCAAGACCGGGTAAACTCGTAATCCGGGCTGGAAAGAGTCCCGAGCGTACGACTGAAAAAAACGAACGTGAAAAGCAAACACGTGGTGCCTATGTCAACGTGCAGAGCGAGGAAGGTAAGAGGACGGAAAATAATGGTGTACATGAGTCAACTGATTGCACCGATGGCACTGACTGTAACAAGGGAAAAATACAAAGGACATTGACCTCGGATACGTGTCATTTCGATAATAAAACAATCAAGAGTCGCGTGGATACATTGAATTATAAAGAAAATGATTACTGCCCCGAGATATTACGCGCCAAGGGTAATACACCGAAATTAACAAGAAAACTCTTAATTTCCAATTTTGATTCGTCTCCAAGTGGTAGTTTAACCAATTTCAATCATGGTGAGACAAAAATTATAATGGAGACAGTGGAAAATCCATCGATTCGTGAGAGGAAGATAAAACGTAGTGAGAGTTACAGAATGGCCAATAGTCCGATACTGTTCATTAAAAAAATATCTTGCAATGCGGATAGATCGACGAAAATTATCAGAACAGCATCCGAGGAGTTGCGGGAGGACTTGATGAAAGAGAGAATTAATTATCCCGATAGTGTAGCGAGTCCAACGATTGTGGAAAGCACAAATGACTTTTCAGATTCAAGTTGGAGTAGTAATAATTCTCGGGTGAGTTCACCTATGACTCCTCGGCCACGTGCACAGGATATCGAGCCAGCACGTGTACTCAAATACTCGAGCAATGACACAGAAATATGGTAGGAGTTGAATAAGAGATTATCCATGGGGAAGGTGCGTCTGATTATTGTCTCATGATTTTCAAGGGGTCAATGCACCTTAATCGACAATCACCGGTTTTCAGTTGGGGATTAATGATGGTATAGAGAGGAAAAAAAAATGAAATAAGAGACCACTGTATTTGTAAATTGACCTTCCTTTATCCCTTATCGGCTGCATTCAACTTGCATGTCTCAACAATTGTCCAAGTTGCGTCAGTCGTCGATGTTTATCCCGTCTGATTACTAGATATATGTTTGCAGAGGAAATTTTCCCCCTACTTGTCATTTTTTTTATTCACTTTGATGAGCGACTGCAAGGGTTTTGTGCTTCGCTGGGGGGATATATTGAAAATTCCAAACGTCTGTCGACTAGTGATCGCCGACGAGCGCAACCGATCACTCCAATTTTTATTTTTTTTTTTTCGCTTAGGCTGTGATAAATTTTTTAAATATTCAAACTGTATGAACCATTTTTCATAATGGAATTGAGAATAAGTGGAAATTACAGTTGTTGATAAAAAGGTCATTTTTAAAATTGATAAGACAAGCGGTATGGTGGGGTAAAGAACTGGACATCACGTTTCATTAGACGGACGGTCGCCGAACGCTGGCTATCGAGCGAAAAAATTGACTGAATGTCAGCGGAATAGATTTTTATCGAATAAATATTTACAGGGAATAATGCTTGCCAGGCATCTCTTGTTCCTAGCAACACGCCGATCCCGTAAGTCCTCTTTAATCACATCAAATGTTAATGAACCAAAAGGATCTATCTCCGTAATAACTCCCACAATGTTTCAATAAAGCCATTAACACCCTGTTAACGATTTTTGCCAGTCCTTTCAACATGTTAAAATTACAATTAATATTCACACCGTAATTTTCCATGTCCAGATTTAGCTGAGAATAATCGCCACAGGGATAGCCATAAATATCTCATGGTTTCACCAATTCTCATTAGAATCATTTAACCAAATGGGCTAAAAATAATTTGTAAACACGTAATTTTAATTGACATTCGAAGAGCGAAATCTTGGTAGTACTGATAAAGGTTTGACAGTTGTTTATGACAGATGGCTTTTAATCACCTAGTGATTGAATAACCGTTCTCGATTATGTGAATAATTGTGTGAAAAAATGAGCGCTCGATTTAACCCGAATTACTCTAATCTCAACGATCACACGTGCAGTATTAAGAGCGATTAGGGATTCAGTTTGCGACCTCATTGTCAGTGATTTATAAAGCCGATATCGTTATTGCACAATGTAACAATTTTTCCACACGCGAATCATCGCTAATGTTCTCGATAAATAATGGGCATATTGACGAGATAATGTATCCACGTGATTTCGAAATAGGCATTGTTTTATTGATAATTGAAACATGTGATTGTATTAATGTTATTTAACAACTGCCAGTGTATACAAAGGGATAGATATTTTGTTTGAATTGTGCACAAATCGACAGTTGCTTCCTAATGCGCATGTCATTAAGATCATGGAATGAATCCCATGAATATTTAATTAATGGCCTGCTATCCTCATGTTGTGAGTATGCGTCTGTATTTTATTGACTAACAGCAACTAATGTGTAAAAATGTTATATTATTTTAAATGGAAATTATTCAAAAATCGCTTGCACTAATACTTGACGCAATCTTGCAGCCTGGGATGGCAAGCTCACGATATTTTGTGTATAGTTGTAAATGGTTTTATGCGTTGTATAATTTATTTGCAAAATGATTTATCATTCTAGTTTTTTTTTTGCTCATATCATGTAGTTATTATTTTTTTATTGTTGTAAATGTTCTTCAACGAATCATGTCTTTTTTTCGTGTAAACCTGTCACCACCCAGAAATAGTGGGGAAAGATCGAATTTGAGATCGGGAGAATAGACAGAGGAATGACTCCCAGTATTAATTGCACTCATGCATTTTATTTCAATTATTTTCACTCGTTTACGTTTGCATCTTCAATTGCACTGCACGTACATGTACATCACCGACTAATAATTACCGCTTGGAATGCACCGACAATTAGTTAATATTCATCGTTATTTATTTTTATCACAGACTCGGTATTTTCCCACCGTTTCATCATTGTTTTATCATTCACCATTTTTTTTTTGTGTTAAAAAACGAATTTCCTTTGACTTTTTCCATTATAACTGTTTACTTGTATGTTAATAGATTTTTTTTATTGAAAGTTTTCCATCTTCACTTTTTATTTTCATTGTGAATTTCATATGCCATTGCACCACTGCACTTTTTTTTTTCATATCATATGTATCAATGTTAATGTACATATTTAATAGACTGTGTATATATGGGTAAATGACCAACATTACACTATTATTTTCAATAGTTGAGCACTCATTTTAGTTGTGTTTGGCATCCTTCATTAAAAGAATGCACATGTGTGTATTAATCATTAATATAATGCATTTGTACGCGGGTATGCACAATAAATAACCACATCTTATCTTGGCTCGGCACTGGGTGAGTACATCATACTATATTTTCAAGTTAAAAACATGAGCTTCAAATCGGAGAATTAATGCCTGCTACACCCATTGTATTTCTGCTTTCACCCAAATACATTCCGCCATTCACAATCTGTTTAAGATAATAACGAAATTATTAGCCTTTGTTGGAGGAATTATTGTGCGGTGTGTTTCAGATAATGGGTTGCTAGCCTTTTCATCTGAGCCAACACCGTCTCAGGCTATTCAACAATTTCCACCGCCATACGTATCACCCCCTCAGCCCCAGGAGTGGCGACTACGCCAGGAGGATATCAATAAATCAACGGATAAAGATTCACAGGACAGCAACACCGACTCACATCGCCGTAATATTCCTCATCAGAGAATAACCCACGATTCAAGACACTATATTGGTAGAAAGCCAGTGTTTACGCCGAATCAATATTATACACTGCCAAATCGGAAACCCCAGAGGGAAATAAGAGATCCTATTCGATGTGTTACCCCAGACATCACCAGGGGACTTGGCAAACATCGGAATAGCCCAGTGGTCAGTGATCGTAAAAATTTACATCATAATGGTCAGATCATATCGGCTCCCGTGGACTCACGAAATAGGTAAATATCAATTTCAAATTCAATCATCTCTTTGTTGAATTTATTGCGGGTATATCGAGAAGAGTTCAATCATCCTCTGGAATTTTTAGGTTCTTCGCACCACTGGGCCTGACTGCTCGGGGCTACCGATTTTTCGCCTCATCTCCACTGGAACCTCACGATCGGTCAACAACCGATAGCTCAAATCACCCTGGCGTATCACCGATTCCGATTAAACCATCAGCTAAATCCAATCCTACTGTCGCCCAGAGATTATCAACACTCGCTGGCAATCCATATGCCTATTCTACACCCACGCTCGCTACCAAAGAGACCTACAGCGATTCAGCGTCTGTCGCATCGTCCTCGGGAAGAACCACACCCACTAATGGATTATTATCACCCACCAGGAGTACTATGTCGAATGAAGAGCTGTTTACGGCTATTCATAAATCAAAAAGAAAGCTCAATATAAGGAATGATGGAGATCATTTGGGTGATGGAACAAAATCGTTGGATAGCCGATTTAGTCAGACTGGAACGAGACACAGTTGGAGTCCAGAGTCTACTAGTACTCCTGAGGTAATTAATATTTCGAGGATAATTCGATTTTCATTCTCAGGAGAAAATAATACGAATAATTCGACAAGTTCACGTCACCAGTATTAGATTATGAGGTTTGTCATTGTAATTTTGAAATAATTGCAGGTGCCCCCGACTATTTCATCTCAGTCATCGACCTCGAGAATGGATTTCAAGCGTCTTCTGCTCCAACAGAGTACGAAAATGGGCCCGAGTCGAGTGTCGGCAGCGGAGCAATTAAAATTATCCCGTCAACAGTGTCAACCTCAGTACCAGCACCGAAGCCAACAGTCTCCACCTCCACAGCCATCTCTGGCTAGAGCCCTGAGCCCCAGGTCCATCTGGAGATTTCAAACTCCACGAAGTGATGTTCTGTCATCAACTATTGTCGAGGATGCAGCGGCTGAGGAACGAGCCATGGAGTTATCGCCAGAGAATTCCATCCACAATGTTCATGGCAGACTGAGAACTAGGAGACAATTGGACATGTGTTCAATATCTCCTATTAAAAAACCGACAAGTTCATCGATCAATCGTTATTCAGAAATATCAACGAGGAATTTTGACAATCGGGGAAATTCAGAAAAACCCATGGATTCAGAATCTGAATCACGCAGAGTGAGAAATCAACGCGCAAGAGCTGAATTTTTAACAGGATCATCAACAAGTAGCGATCAATATCGTATGGGATTCCGGGCACGTTCTGAATCACCTAGGCAGCCATCAGGAAGTGCCAAGGGTGTTGCCAGAAGCCCCAGTGCTCCAACTCTCGAAACTGCACTTTAATTGTGGCTTTTCTGCGCCCAATGCAAGTTCAGAACTTGAGATGCTTGAAATTGTTCACTGATAAGAAAGTTTCATGTCGAAATTCAACAAGAAACCAGACATATGTATTTTAAAACAGCCAAACCGTTCAATCGAAAACTCCACGGAAATTTGCATACATTTCAGAGCAATTGCTCTGAGAAAAATTATGCCACCATGAAATTTACTCAGTGATTTTTTTTTTGAAATCTCTGAGAAACTCTTGGAATATTCTACTGAAAAATTCCGTCATCTCAGTAGATCGTGAAATTGTCACGAACTGGAACTGATTTTGGAATTGATTGAATTCATCTCGATCTACCGATTCCCCAGAATTATTTTGTTTTAGATTTTTTTTCAGTATTTATGATCAATTCACAGGTGAAAATTGTGTTCTAACGGTTAAATATCTGTATATTTGTAGAGTAGATTTGAATTTTCCTGCATTGTGTGAAAGAAAAAAATGATTTTGAAACGCATGACGGTAATTAGCGGAATAGATATTCGTAATCACACGCTGATTGCAGAATATATTTAGAAACGAAGTGCCTATGAGAATGTAACGAGCTTCGGCGTTTTCATTTCACAAGTCAATTTCGATAAAAAAAAATATTATTATTTATTAATTTATTCCATATGGACAATCGAATATATTATATTTTATATCGTCATTTATGAAAACTTGTAAATATACGAAGATTTATATTCTACATTTATTATTTGATGTTATTTCATTTTTATCCCACCGTCAAAATGAAGACTGAAATCCATTTTTTTTTCATTTATGAAATCTCCACATGAATTTTATACCCTGCGCTTCGCTCTCCTCAAGTAATAACCGATAAAATTTTGTACTATTTACACTTTTTGGAAATTTCATTAATAAATTATGTAACAGGATCAATATATCTTGATTACAAAAACCAATGGCTAGGCGTATTTTCTAATATTCATGGAACACGCAACACAATCTGAAAAATATTTCCTCTTCTTCAAAATAAACCAATTAAACATTATCAAATGTAAATAACCGAATGAAATTAAATTAATCGACTGTCTATTTATAAATGCGTTATTAATCTCAATTGGCTGATGAATTTATCCCAAAATAGATAACAGGCCACAAAATGTCTATTTTTCGTGTACTCCACTGTTGAAACAGCCCGGGGAAACTAATTCGAGTAATTAATTAATTGAATCAATATCTGACCGAGGAAAATTAATAAATGAAAATTATGGGATCCAAATACTTTTAGTAAATGGGTAATCCGATGTTTCATAAAAAAATTATTGCATGAGAGAGAGATTTTTAACGTTGAGATTAACGGCGTGAAATATTCCATGATCAAAATCTCAACAATTTACACTCATTTACAGCAATATCTCTTAAAAAAATAAAACTGCTATAGTAGAGAGCACCCACTGCATCATTCATTCAATCAATGTATCTAATCATGAAAAATTAGCCTCTCCCTTTCGCCGGGGAGTTGCCATCGGTCTTTGGTCCTCATACCCCGGATGGAAATTTTATGGAGTGTAAACCAGTGATAAATTATCCCCATATACCACGACACTTACATGATTTATATTCCAATAATGCAGTCTCTATTTTTTTTCGCGGGTTTTTTCCCATGAGCATACACTCTAAATCGTTTTTCTAATCACGCTTACTGAGATTTTAATCATCAATTTTAATTGCACTCAAATGGAGCAGTGAAAAAAATTATTATTTAATCTCTCAATCGTTTTTTTAATTTCAGTTCAGTTTCAGTTATTGTTGTATTATTTTATAGTAGAAATTTTTTGATGGACAGACAGAAAGAAATAAGGAATTAGGGAAATTAATGAGGGAGAAAGCTAGGAAATAATGAGCGACGAATTTTATCGTTTGTGATTGCATTCCAAGGGAGATTTCAGATAAAATGGAGTTTTCCTCGTTGTATGGAGGGAGATGCGAATTTCACCGGATTCCCATTCGTCGGGAATACTTGAACGGCTGATATCATCTCTATTATTTTAATACCCCTCTGGAGAGTTCCAACAAGCTATGGAATTTTCCATGGAACTTTCAAAGTCCAGTTGTAACTCGTTCAAAATGACCGTCCACGACTACATACAGATGTAATTCAATGTAATGGGTACTGGATGTGTACATGAATGTGACGCATGCGTTTTTCGATGGGGATTTGACGAATTAAAAAAGACACGGAGACAGAGAGAGATGGAGAGTGCGGTTATAAAAATCGCTGCCGAAATTGCGGGATCTATTAGTCGTCGGTTGATTTTCTACACAGACGGATCAACAGATTGTTTCCTCTCATTCCAATTATGTCAATTAATATTCCGAATATTACGTTTTACAATGGAAATAAAATTCCCAGTTTTGGACTCGGAACGTGGAAGGTATGTATTTTTTAACAACTTTTTAAATTGTCCGCTCCGATAATTCCTGTCAATAATTCGATTAATTTTTTCTCAGATTAATTGTTAAATTGAATTTTCATTTAATAGGTTTCGTTTCAATTTTCTCCTGCAAATTTAACTCGAGTAATGACAAATTCTGACGCAAATTCGGATTTGACAGTCATTGAAATTGAACGTCAGAAGACCGGCAGAAATCTCAATTATCCAAAATTTAAAAAATGTAACTGAATGCCCAAGTGGACGCCGTAAAATTGTCATCGTCTCTTTCATTCATATTTTCATAAATAATCGAGTGATTTTGACGACGGGATATGACGGACTTACAATTTTAGAGTGCGAATTCAATTTCCATGCGAATTATAAAGCGCGATAATATGAAAATCGAGTTTGACAGCCATTAAAAATTAAAGACCAGAAGTCCGCATGAATTAAAATGATCAAAAATTATTAAAAAAGTAACTGAATAACCAATTGGCCGACTAAAAGTGGTCTTCGATTTTCGCAAATAATCGGATAAATTTCACGGCTGAAAATGTCGAAAAAATTTTGAGTAAGAATTCGATACGAATAAAAATGGAAAATACCGATAATAAAAAATTATTAATAATTATTAATAACTGGATACTGTTGATGTTGATTACAGTCAAAACCCGGTGAGGTAATTCAAGCTGTTAAGGATGCCATTGATGTAGGCTACAAGCACATCGATTGTGCCCATGTCTACGGAAATGAGAGGGAAGTGGGTGCAGCATTAAAAGCGAAAATTGATGAAGGAGTAGTTAAACGTGAAGATCTATTCATTACCAGTAAATTATGGAACACTTATCACACGACTGATCTAGTTGAGCACGCCATAAACCAGACATTGGAAAATCTGGGACTTGACTATTTGGACCTCTACTTGATCCACTGGCCAATGGCCTACGCAGAGGGCGATGAGTTATTCCCAAATAACGCCGATGGCACTCCTATTTTGACTAATACCGATTATCTCGACACTTGGAAGGGTATGGAGGATGTCCTGAAGAAGGGATTGACGAAGAATATCGGTGTTAGCAATTTTAATTCCGAGCAAATCGATCGATTGATTAAGAATTGCCAAGTAAAACCCGTCGCCAATCAGGTGAGCATCAATTACCCATCGATTGCGCATCAATTATCCATTAATTAACCATTAATTATCCATTGATTATCCATTGATTATCCATTGATTATCTATTAATTATCCATTAATTAACTCGATGGTAAAGAGTTCATCTGTTAATTTCGTAATGAATAAAATACCGATCACAAATAAATTACTGTTCATATTCAGATCGAATGTCATCCCTATTTGACGCAAAAATCACTCACGGAATTCTGTAAATCAAGGGACATCGTTATCACTGCCTACAGTCCCTTGGGATCTCCAGATAGGCCATGGGCTAAACCAGAGGATCCCAAGTTACTGGAAGATAAAAAACTTTTGGATCTCGAGGAAAAATATAATAAAACTGGAGCCCAGATTCTCATCCGGTACCAGGCAAGTTCAACCTCATTACGTTTACCTTTTTATCGTCAGTGTTACGCCGATCCATTGATAAAATGTTTTTTATTTATCTCTATAGTTGGATCGGGGACATGTCGTGATACCGAAATCTGTGACTAAATCTCGGATTATTCAGAACAGTCAGGTCTTTGATTTCACGCTCGATAAGGATGATATCGAGTACATTGATAGGTTCGATGTTGGCGGTCGCATTTGTCCCATGAATGGGTATGTAACGTTATTGAATAACTCTGCCTTTCCAGGATCTCTGAATTACTATTTAAAGACTGCATTAAATCGTTAATTTTATTAGGGAATTTCATTAGATTTTAATGGTGTATTATTTAATTACAGGTGTGAGCCAAGTCCATATTATCCATTCCATATTCCATTTTGAATTCGAAAGATAAACCCTTGGCTGCCGGTGATGATATTAAATTTAATTAACATTTGTCAATTTCCCCTCTTAATTATTCAGATGGAGATTATACCGTCTATCTGAATAAATTTTTATTTTATCTTCGGAATTTCCAATATGATAAATTATTGAAAATGTTAACCAAAATATCATGACGTGCATATAATCAACGATTATTATGATAATGAAAATAATTAATTTTTTTTCCATTTATTGAAAAGAAATTTCTCAAATTATCGGTTGATTCACATGATTTTTATGTGGCTCAAAGGGATTTAATGGATTCTCTAATTAAATATCTCAGTGGCAGTAGTAATTGAGATTTAATTTAATTTTTCAGTTTAAAGATAAATAAATATGCCATACAACACTCGTGCCTGCAGCCTGTCATGGAATTTTATTCCTCTGGTTTTTTATTCTCCTATAAAATTTTTAACAAGTTTAGGTTTTGCGGTTTATCGATTGACGCAACGATTAGACATGGAGTTGAGAATGTTATTGGACAGATATTGAATTTTTTACGAGCTCTCCATATGTATCCAAATGTCTGCAATTGCGACTTTAGTTTACCTGTGAATTACCACCGATTGAATGGACATTATTTACGTGATTATTGTTCTGAGAATAAATCACAACAAAGTCGTCTCGAGTTACATTCAATAACGAGAGCTCTGTTCCATTTTATGCATCGGGGCCACATGACGTAAGTCCGGGATTCATTCAATCCCAAAGTTTTATTGATTTCGTTATATTTTATTACAGAATATCCCCATTATTTATTCAAATAAGAATTAAAATAATAGAAATATTCCATAAATTCCTGAAATCCCAGAAATTTGAATGGAAATTTGTGAATTATTTTTTCATTTAATTCTGTCATGTGACAGAATAACTGGAGATGTAATAACTCAAAGGAATAATTGATAACAATAGATAATAAACCAGAGAGGAATGAGAAATTGTTGATTAATTAATGACCCTCGCAGTTACAGCATTCCCAGTATTCATCATCACTATCATCATCACTCGTTGAATCGTTCTGATATAGACTTCCTTCACTGTCACAATGACATACGTCATCTCGAGTACTTGAAGAATGAGTTCTCACCGGAGGTTCCCTAACATTTTTATCATCCTGGAAATGATTAAATAAATAGAAATAATTCCTACAGACATTTCCAGGAATACCAACTCTTTTCTTTCCTCGTTTCGATTTTTCTGGGCACTTGTTCGGCCGTTTATCCAATTTTTTATTGTCTGGTAACAATTGATTCAATTGAGCTTGCATATGGGTCTCTCGATCCTCAAGTGCAGTTATACAATTTTTCAATCGTATTTCTTGTTGCACAAGTTGACGAATTCTACCGAGACACGCAATATCCTCGGGATCAATCTCATGTAAATCGGGGAATCCCTTAGCCCGTCGTTCTTTCTCCAGAGCTTTTGTCTCCGAGGACTTGATCTTTTCAGCCAGTTCGTTGTTCACCAGGAGTAACGACTCCAATTCCATTCCACTCTCTTCGATTTTCACGTCTGCTTCTATTATTTTATCCTGACGAATGATTAAATGAGGGTATCCAAATCACGTCTATTCAATTGCGTCGAGAAAAATTCATTCACAAGAAAAAATTGAGGGATTCGTTGTGATTATTACAGAACCACAAGTCTCCTCTCCATTTTTTCTTAATTTTCTCTCTCACGAGAAAACGAAGAAAAATATATTATTACAATAATATATTTACGGATTAGGGGATTGGAGTAGCGATTTGGTCCGAAGATTTTTTTTTTCTTTTCAGGTGAATGAAAAAAGTGAAATATTGGTGATATTTTGGGGAAATGATTTTCCTTGACGAAAAATTCATGTCCTACCTACATGCAACTGCTTCGTTTCTTCGTTCAGTCGTTGCAATTTGTCATTCGTCTCTTTGAGGAGTTTCTCAGTGGAATTGGGGTAAGGATATGGTGATAACTCATCAACGAGTTGTTGAATTCTCTCAAATGACACTTTATCCCTCTGCCCACAACTCCAGAACTTGTGAGCAACCAGAAGAGGCATTGTCTTCTCCAAATTTAAAATTTTTTCTGTCAAAAATTGTCGACGACTCGCCAATTCCCCATGACGTTTCTCCATCTCGTTGACGGTTTCCTCCAGGTCCTCCCGGAGCCCATGACTTTTGTAGTCAGAGGCCATCGGACAGGACTGGACTTTCGGGGATTTATAACAGAATGTCATTTTTGCGTACGCGAACTACTCCACAGGGGAATTTAACCGGTAGTTAGATGCTGCATTGCTCAGGACTTAATTTATTCACACGAAAAATTATTGAATCCATAAGAACAATTCGATTGTCGACATCTTTCTTTTTTCAGTCAATAATTTTTTACTCGGAACTGACACTCGGAATTTATGAATTTTAACGGAGCGATGGAATTATAAAAATACGTTGAGGTTACTGGGAATTTAGAAACGATAATATCGTCGTGACAAATGAAAATCATTGTGATAATTACATGTTATTACGCTTATGTTATTAATTAAGAAAATTAACGCCTCACGATTGCTTCAATATTTTAGAAAGTTTAAATACCCGATGCATCTCTGCAAATTATAAATATATTGAGGGAGATGCATGGAGATATTTAATTAATTTATTATTTGGAATTGAAATTGGAGAGCTCGAACGATTATTTTTTTATTAATTATTATTGCAGTAGGCGAGGGAATTTATAGTTTATCTTCATGGAGCGATTAGTTTTTTTCTGGAAAGTCTGTGGATTATGAGCGATTGTTTTTACTTTTCTGTGGGATAGATAAACCTCTCCATTCTGTTACATCATTGAAATCATATTTGCATGGAAATAGCATCACGCAACCACCGCCATTTGTCGGTTGCTGTTTTTATGTGAGAATTAAGGAGTGTATGGAATAAAGGGAATAACAAATACTAGAAACTGTCCGGAGCAGCTACGAAACAAACTCGATAAATTCGACTCAACTACGAAGAATTCCTCGGAGTAATTGTAGTTTTTGAAATTATTCATCGTGGGAGGGGGAGTTCAAGAAGATCGCTAATTATTTCTCGAATAATATATGAAAATGACAACTGAGAAACGTTCGACGATAGAAAATAAAAATCTATCGACGTCGTAACAGGAGAAACTATTTTTTTCACGTGATCGCGGGATTTATGTATTATTTATGATTTTTATGTATTATATTATGTATATTTATTATAAAATATTAAAAATTCTTTTGATTATTTATGAGACTCAATTTTACTGTGGAAATTATATTCTGTTGAAGGAACGAATGGATTCCATATATTAAAAAATATTGTGGGAATTGGTATTTTATCCTCTATTTGACATAATTTTTTTATTGTTAATTTACCCGGACCAACAATGGGGAGTTGAGAGGGGGAAGGATATATACAGTCACTGCATTGAGAGATCATACCAGTGTGAAGAAAATTATTACTCCGTAAACGTAGGCCCGAAAATGGAAATGCTACTGATCACATTTACCTGTCTATCAGTTCTCATTGTTTACCAAATAATAAAAAAAATTAACAATTATTATTCATGGCGGGAGAAAATAAATCGAATCCCTGGTCCAAGTGGACGTTTTCCAATTATCGGTTTATCCTGGGATATTATTAAAGTCAAACGAGAAGGTAGAAACCCATAAAATTGGTGAAATAACAATGAAAGTTAATATAACATTGAAAGTTAATAATTAAAAAAATTTGACAACATAATTTGGTGCTGCTCTGTTATCAGATCGGTTGCGGTGGTTTCACTCGATGGCAAATCAATACAAAAATGGAATTTACAGAACATGGATTGGATTTGATCCAACTATTCACATCAACACACCAGAGAATGCTGAGGTGATTCTCACATCTGACTATCTGCATAATGTGATGATTAATTTAAGTTTATGTTCAGATTATTTTTCGGAGTACAACATTTATCGAAAAATCTGTCTTTTACGATTCTATGGTACCGTGGTTGGGTCAAGGATTGGTAACGTCATCAGGTAAATTGACGGTTAAAATTAAATAGAGCATGTCCTCTAATTAAAAATCTGTAAAAATCATTTCACTCAGACTTTCGCATAATTAATTGTTTAATTATTTCATCCTTCAACTATTTCAGGTGACAAATGGTTTCGCGATCGGAAATTGATAACACCGGCTTTTCATTTCGGTATTCTTGACGATTTCGCGGAAGTAATGGTGGAAAAAGTTGCAATTCTAAACGAGCGATTGAAGGAGCAAGTGGAATTACATGGAAATAAATCATTCGACGTGTTTGACATAATTGGAAAATGCTCATTGGACATCATCTGCGGTAATTCAATGGTATTGTCATCATTATTAATTTCTGATAATGAAAATTTATTCCAGAAACGGCAATGGGGGTCAACGTCGACGCCCAGAGCAAGAATGAAAATGAATACAGTCGGGCTGTGGAGGAGTATGTGTGTCTCTTTGAAATGTACATTATTTATATTCAGTAATCAATGAGAGAATTGATCTTGCCAGGTTATCAATGCAAGCAGTGAATCGCATGGTGCGCCCCTGGCTAAAATTCGACTGGATTTACTATCGCACCGAGATGGGAAAAAAATTCCGAGCAGCTATAGAAATCACACAGACGAGATGCACTCATGTGAATATTTTCTTTTTATAATTTCATATGAAATACTGACTTCAGACAAATATTATTTGCATTGACAGGTGATTGAGCAAAAGAAAATCGAGAGGCAGCAAAAAGTCAAAACTGACTGTCAAGATGTGGATGAAGGAATCGGTAATATTTTTTTTTAATAAAAATGATAAAAACATTGAGTAGTCAGTAATGATGAAGAGAGACTTGAGAATATTAAAATCTGTATGAGCTTTTAGTTCACATAGATTATTCACCATGTCGGTATTAAATTGTGGATAAATACTGTGCTTGAAGGATCCTCTAGGCTATTATTCGGTCACTATATATCTTCGTTAAATATTCATTAATTATACAACGGGGATTTGCTCAATGGAAATGTTAATTAATTGCATTGAAAATCTCATGCACTGAATATCTCCGAAAATCCTCATCCGATTTTATCAACTGAAAATACCGATTTTTGTGAAATAATTTATAACATTCACCGGATACGTATTGTCTTCTGCGCGATATGCCAAAAATGGCATTGACATTTCTTCTTACTTCAGAGGATATTTTTGTAAATGTGTCAACGAATACAACCCATCACTGTACCAGATAATTTAATTACCGATGGGATGGATTTAAATTTCGCGATTAAAATATTTCGACGCATTAAATTTGCTAAATAAAAACCCAGAAAGAAATGTTATAACTTCCAGATAATAATTTTCATTGATGATCCAGGAAAAGCAAAGAGACGGGCTTTCTTGGATTTACTACTCGAGAGCAGTGCAAATGCCGTTAAACCCTGGACAATCGAAGAAATACGAGAGCAGGTCGACACTTTTATGTTTGCGGCAAGTGATTAAAAGCATATGTGGACAATTGCACATTACTCAGACATTCCAATTAATGAATAAGTTATGGTGAAACTTGTAGGGCCATGACACGACTGGTGCACTCATAAGTTGGGCTTTATTCTGCCTTGGGAATGACGAGAAAGTGCAGAACAGTATTCATCAAGAGCTCCATGAAGTTTTTGGCAACTCCAGTGAGCCAGTAACCACTAAACAAATTCCTCAACTGAAGTATCTCGATAGAGTAATAAAAGAAGTTCTCAGAATGTTTCCGAGTGTCGCCGTAGTTAGTCGTCGTATTTCAGAGGATTTTCAAATGGGTTTGTTAGACTTTTAATTTTTTTCTATGTAATCACGACTAATTGTCGATTGTTTAAACAGGTAGGCATATTATTCCATCTGGATGTACCGTGATGATGCAAATTTATCAACTCCATCGCGACCCTAGACACTGGCCAAATCCCTCGCATTTCGATCCCGATCGATTTCTACCAGAAAATTCCAAGGGTCGACATCCCTTCAGTTATGTGCCTTTCAGCGGGGGCATACGCAATTGCATTGGCCAGAGATTTGCCATAATGGAAATAAAAATTGTATTGACTGAAATCCTCCGAAAATGGAGAGTCAAAAGCCGAGATAATCACGAGAATATTAAAAAATACAATGCCCTCATACTCAGGCCGCATGAGGGAATTTTCCTGAACCTTTATCCAAGGATTTAGTTAACAAATTAAATAAATAATAATTCCCCTTGATTGCGAGTAGTTCTGCACTATTGGAAAATTGCATTTGAAATTTTAATAGTTCAGAGGCAAATGTTGGGGTAAATGACATTATCCATAACACTTGCTCGCACCTCTGTACTATCAGTTCTATTGTGGCATGATATGTACTAGGTGATCCGTGAAATAACCAACGGTGAATATTAAAAGAAAACAACGGCCTCTCTATCAGAAGCATAACATGGTTCAGGGAATCTCATTGATAACTATCGATTCATTCAAATTTATGGTAATTCATTGAAAATTGTTGGCATTATAGGTGTCATTTATTTAACACCAAAATATTCGGTTAATTCACCGCATTATCACGAGTGATTGTGAATGCCCGATAATTTCTTTATGGGATTATGGAAATATATTTGGTTGGACGTATGCAATTCTGATTCCTTCACCATCAATTATGAGCTCAATCCTGATGATCTGTTTTAATTTTGGATCATTCATGAATTAAACAATGATTGTTCCTTTTTTAAATAGCGTTGCATTTACTCGGTCTTTTAAAGGGCCATTTATTTTTTATTTCAATCTGTGTGATTGACCGAATTAAGGGCTCGTTGGGGGAAATACACGATTTTTGATGACTCAGATGTCAGAATATTAAATTTCATTGCGAAGTGCAATAGAATTAATTTTACAAAAATTGTACCGCATTTTTTAATGCGTATTTTAGATATTCGCGCTTTTAATTATTTTGTAAAAATTGTGTAGTGCGACTGATGATGGGTTGAAATGTTTATGCCACACTTTAGCAATTCATATATCACTATACCCTTAACCAATTATAGCGAAAATAATTGCCCAATTACTGTAGCCCTGAATTGTCTAGCTGTTTGGTCTGTTGTAAATAATTTACAAGTCTGTAATTAGTGAAAAATATTTCAGTCTCGTAAAAGTAAGAAAATCGACGAAATTTCCACGAAAATTGGCTCTCCATTTTTAAAACGTGTGTCAATCAATACTGAATTTATGTATTATATGCATTACATATATAAAATTACGAAAAAATACATTCTGTTTGGTTTTAAAATATATGGTTTCAATCAGTTTCGCCTGTTTTTTATTCGCTTCAGTTTCGTATTTCATGTTTTTCCGATAAACGAACGTCCTGTTATCCCCTCGGGTTAAAAACGTCCGGTGAGATATAGGAGTCGCAAAGACAGATTTTTCCAACAATTTGAAAAATTGAAATTCACGTCACAGGAACGAAATCCCGGATGAAACCAATTGAAAAAAATATTTTTAATTTAACTCATCAGTCATCTCCAGTCTCTACACTCATCCACCAACGAATCCATACTTCAATCAGTCATCATTAAATTCAATTGTTCAACCGTGAATCTTGCAAATAGGAAAAAAAATCGATTAAGACCGAAGACTATTCCCTCTAAAAATAACCGCCACAAAAAATTCAAACGTGTCAAACGTGACCATTAAAAAGTGTAAATCGCAAATAAATTCCCGAAAAACTTCATAACGACAAAATGGACCTAAACTACCCGATCAACCGAATATTTCATCAAATATCACTCACCCCATCGTCAATTCGCCACATCCACCCGATCCATTCCAATTCCTCCAATTCTCACATCAAACAATCGAATTCCATTGTTCCCACATATTCATGAGTTTGTACCGGCAGTTTATCAGAAATCTGAAAGAATAAAAAAAATACCCATGAAACCATGAAAACAGCCAAATATAAAGAAATCCACCCGTGAAAGAACCACTCAAGTCCAAAAAGTGAGCTGTAAAGGGAAAAGAGACGTTGAAGAAAAAAAAGAGAAAACGAACAAAACGTCGAGAAAAAAAAAACAATTGAACATACCTGAGGTTAAAGTACTGGCGTTACGGTCCTGGACAATCAACAAGTAGTTCTCCTCCATATCCAGGTAGTGGGGAGATAACAGAGAATATACTGTTTGCACCGGGTATACCCCAGTGCTATTCCCGGTGAAAAGGCGACTCCGAGGGTGAGAAAGATGGAAAGCAGGTAGACGATGTTGAGAGTTTGGCGGCGTCCCTGCGTGGAATAAAGATGGAGTCAGTGGCATAAAAGTGGAATGGTGGGGGGGTTGGAAAAGGAAAAGACTTGTGGAGGGGAGAGGGTTGGGGGATTGATGGCATTGGTAGAGGGCGGAGGGGGAGGCCGATGGGGGGTACAAAGAGGGGGCAAAGCGTCGTGTATTCACTAGTTTCACAGAGTGGAGTTCAGTAAAACGCGTCTCTCCTTCCGAGCATCAGTCCAACCGTCGTTTTTTTCACATTTATCCCCAATGAAGTGCTGTGTTTAATTATTATTATTTTCAAATTCAGCAGTGACGAGTGTTACAATCATGACAATACTCAATGATTAATGTGAATAAAGTGTGGGATCTGTGATCCCAATTTTATCCGAATTTATATACCGATTTAATGCCAAGTTTCAAATCCGGTTTTACGCGAGTGATTGATAAATATCCGTCGAGATAGAGTCCTGAGTGGCGTTACCTGTGGGATATAAATAATTGAATATTGAAATTGGAGAAAAATGGTGATTTTTTTAAATGGAGGGATGAAAAATCGAGGATGGGCCTGGGCGAGGCCTGTGGGGACTCTCGCATTGTTCATTCTACTCACTGGAACTCTTGGTGAGTTGAGTTTAACTGGTTTTCAGGTGTGCCCCAGCCAGTAAGAGAGTGGTTTTGTGTATACTATGTACGAAAGCCAACGGAAAATACATGACTAACGTTTATGCGCATGCGCGTAAGGCCCCGATAGTACGAGTTGGGCATAGTATGGGGACCGGCTTCGTCAGCCTGTCAAATACCACTGCGAGTCCCTTATACCTGTATTTAAAAGCACTTCCACTCACTCTCTTCATTATTCCTTTTTTCCCCTTTTTCCCTCTTTCCTCTTTTTCTCACTTTTTTTTTCTCTCATATTTTGCTTTTATTCCATCGCAGATACTTCCTTTCGTATCAGCTTTTGAGTGTCTTCCATTACCTGAAACGACTCGGAATATTTCATGCTCTTTTTTATTTCTCCGAGTAAACACAAAGCTTATTTGTCTTTTGAATATTGATAGCTGTGACTCAAACGTATTGCCGGGTATGTGATGTCACAGAGGTTTATTCAATGGGAATGTATTGAAGGTACTCGATGATGCCCGAGGATAATACCGATTTGATACGACCAGATAAAAATCTAACTCACGAATAGATGCAGACATAGAAGTGAGCGTGACTAATCGTCTGGCAAATGCACAGGACTCCATATCTGCTCCTCACTATTCTCTGTTCACTTTCCACACTGATTTTTCTCTGAACAAAGCAACGAGTGAACAAAACAAAAAGAAAGAAAATATTCCCATTCACTCAACAATTTGATTTTACTCGCAATGAGCCAATAGTCCAGGTTTGTTTTGTAAATCCAGAGAGTGAATAGATAAAGCCCAGAGTGAATGGAAGAATTAAATGAATTTTGCTTTGATATTGCATAGTTATGAGATTTGTGTACGTATGTACAAAAGAAAAATAGATATACGTTGGTTGGTAATGGGGGCAAAGAACTGGTGGTTACACACTTCTCGTTGGACTTTTCTACGAGGAGTCGTGTCTTCTATTATATGGTATAAAGGCACGATAGCGTGCCCTAGCCATGTCTCAAGTTAAGTCTGTACCACCAGAAAAGAGCACCAGACACTAAAACGTCACGGATCTAAACTCTCAAAGGCTCCATCATGCCCTTCTGATACCTCCATTCCACTCAAATTTTTTTTTTATGATCCGGAAGTGATAGATAAGCTGTAGCTCTTAATATCTATCAATCGTGCATTCTCTTTCACTTGACATGACTCCAATATGCTTCATGTTGAAGTTTCAGACTTAAATTGTCAGTAGCATCCGCTTCAGTTCTGATTCACCCAAGACATCGAAATATCGAATCCAAAGAATTTAGAATGTACTCAATGAATCATCCGATGAATCCGGCACTTAATGACGATCCACTGTTGCACGTCAAATTACCCAGAAAAATTCAATTCCTTTCTCCTCTTCATTTTTTTAAGAATTGGGCAATCAGCTGGTAATCATGAGGATAATGGCAAATTGGCAGCTGATGTGGTAATTCAACTAGAAGTTGATGTGGAGTTGGGTTTTCCTCGCGCTCGATTCTTCGGTGATCAATTTTCCACGGGTTAATTATGTTCCAGAGTGAGGGCTTTTTTTTTCTTCTTGTTTTAATACCTGATGAATAAGCGTTAAAAAAAGTTTAAAGTGCTACGGCCCTGGGGTAGAGCCTGAAGTAGTGTAACTGGAATACAAGCTGGCGGATTCTTGGCGGTGTTGCCGGCTCATGAGTCGGCCAATGTCACTCCCCCGAGGCTCTACTTCGTTAGAGTACTGTGAGAATTTTATTTATTCACTTTTTTTTTACCTCTATGCACTACCTCAACTTGACCCCCTCACGCAAATTGGTGATAATTTCACGTTGCAAACATATTTATAACAGGATTTTTTATTTTCACTCCATGCGGGCCCTATCTCAGAGGAATAATGTTATCTTTTATTATTGGATGCTCTTGTGCATTTTGGTTTCCCCAAAATGGGAATTCGTGCAAACTCAGCACGTCACAGCTGTGATCCATCATTGATACACAAGGCACTTGGTAAATTTATGGAAATTCTCGTTGTATCAACAGATCGATGGGAGGCATTAGCATAGGATTCTCTCCATTTTTTTTTCCCATGAATTTTTCTTCATTTTTCTTTTTTTTCTTCATCTTGTTTGCATTCGGGTTGATATTGTAGTCAAGAGTTGAAGTGGTTCGGATTTTTTTTCTCCAGTTCGTGAGAAGAAATTCTGCTTTGTAGAATTACGACAGTGTGGACTAGAGATGAAAGATAAGATTACGACTTAGAGACGAATTGACGAAGAGGTGGGGAGTTCTTTATCTATTGGTGACGATATCATTTTGGTACAACCCCTTTCGTCTTCTGGAGTGTATCATAAACAGTGGGAACGATTTTTTTTTTATTATTCTTGAAATATCTCCTCTTATCTCAGGATTTTCCGACGAAAAAATGTCACTAATGACTTTTTATTCATCAATTTGCAGAATAAATAATAAATAGCAGTTGGGGTCTGATTTGATGTGGTATTAAGTTGAGGAATTGAGGTATTCAAACTTCTGGGTTACTCTCAATATATTTTTATCATTGCAATCCACTGGACCACCTGACCGCTGGAAAATCCCCATAACGTTGACATTTGACGAGTTTAATTGTTGAATTAGTTCTCATTATGTCAACGTTGTTTATTCAAATCAGAGTTAATTAAATCAGGGGAGTGTGTGCTGTTGGTCTGGCCAGCGATTATGGAATCAACTAGAATTACCATTGGACTTTGGGGGTCTCTTGTCATGCTCGGGTGACACAGACTGAAAAGCCATTATCGTGTCGAGGGAGGTGAACATAAAAAACTAAAATTCCCACACACTCGTGGTAAATCGTGATTAGAACGTACGTCTCTTCCCCTTCTTTTCCCTGTCTCTTTGCCCATCAGCCCTTCAGCCTCTGATTGTACCACATAAGAGGGGATAAATGAATGAATGAATGGAAATGATAAAAATGACTTATCACGAAGTGAGTCAGGTAATGTGCGTGGAGAAAACGAGAGAGGAGAAGGGGAAAAAAAAACTTGTAACGAATCTTTGTGCCTGACGTCATGCATTCCTTTCTTGTCAGTCAGCACTCGGATACTTGGAATTTAACGTGTGAATGTGGTTTCCTGCACACCATGTGCTCCAATAAGCCTATCACGAATGGATAAATCGATTTTCCGATTGAGTTTTTATTTTTGTACACGAAAATCGATGGCTTCTGATGCTTCTCGGTTACTCAGCCTCACAAAATTACCCATGACTTGACACTCACCGAATTCTCATGCACAATACGATTGATCCAAGAACCTCCAGGCCAAAGTCTCCAATAACCACGACTTCTCCATCAATTTCAATATTCGAGTTTATTGAATTTTCGAGATCAATGGACGGTTTGCCAATTACCAGAATAACAGCCGCATATTTCGCAGCATTTATACATAGAATTTACAATATTGTGTGAACGGTAAATATGATTGTTAGATCAACATGGAGTAAGAGTAGGTTTCCCAATTGTTTCGAGTTTTCACTCACTAATTGATCCGCGCAGACCTGCCCTGTGGCAATCATTAAAAAAGAACTGACTTTTTAAGGCTGTAATTTTTTTTTTGTGTTGCTCTGGGTTTGATGCGAGAAACTTACGTTTTAATCAACTTAAGTTGCGGATGTGTCTGTGACTGTTGGTATAAGAGGAGAAAAATGAGAAAAAGGGCAGGGCAAAGGGGATAAAAAAAAGTCATCTACAGTAGCAAATCAGTTTCAATTTATCTATGTTGGTGTCTGGCGCCCTGGAGTTATCCAGCTGTCCAGTTTCAGTCTTCCAACGTCGACTTTCGCTTCAGTTTTCTCCAACACTAGATCACGCAAACACTGAAACGCACTTGAGTGGCCCCTTTGAACTATCCATTTAACAGTTAATTCCAGGATATATATTTTTTTAATCCTTTTCGGCAAATTCAACCTATTATATTTAGCAGAATGTGCTAACAATGAATGGAATTCTATCGATCCAGTGTCCAATGGCTTTTCAAGCGTGCATCCCTGGGAATGCCCCCTTCAGGAAAATTCTTTGACTTTTAATTGAATTTCTGTAATCCAATTGTCGTTGGCGGATGTACATAAGGCTAGTTATTCCACAGCCACTTTACACCGGTCGACGGTTAATGCATATTAGGTTTGCTATTTTTCACGCTTTTTTTTATCACTCAGCACATGAGTAATCTGACACTCGAGTTTTTCGTGACATGCAAATGGTATTTATATAAAACAAATAATGAAAAAATTTTCACTTGGCTAATAATAATTCAATAAAATCAAATTGAACTGGGGATTACCTTGAAAATTTTCCCAATAGAATATTTTGTATAATTAAATTAATTATTCGTCATCAATTTCTCGAACAGATATTCCAGATTTTTACGTACAAAATGCAGATACCTTTATTTAAATGCTGCTTGATATTCTTCAATATAAATTACATAAATTCGCAATAAATAGCGCTCATCTAGAGAGTCATGCCGTTATTTTCAGTTCCATGAATTTCTCCAGAAAATATTAATCTCATTTGAAAATGATATATTAAGTGCTATCGAATTACGTTGATCAAGTTAAATAAGAATTGGTGTACCAGATTCTGCAATTCTATTAAGATCAGACACAAATGATGATTAATAAAAAAAATGACACGTCAATCTGCCAGATTATTGCTGCAATTTTCCAGTTTATGTAATCAAAAATCTCAAGACAGTCATTTCCCGAGTAAATACACAAAGGGGAATTCGGTACGGCCCTTGATGTACCGATTCATTGTACAGATTCCCCTCACCAATTTATTATGACTCATCGATTCAACTATTCTCGGTCTCTCTCTAATTCATTTATTTGATCGGCATGTACGTCGCTGTGGGATGTAGATACTCGTGCGTAATTTCGTAGAGGGGGTCATAGTACAGGGATATATTGAAGATTACAAGCCCAAGTACATGGGAAAGCTAGGGTTCCTACGATGAATGCAATACACTGGGGATTGTTAGACAGGGTGGGGTGAGCTTTTACAACTACCGATCAGCCACACACAATGACTCCTTTGTACACTTAAATTATTGATCGTCTATTTTGTGATAGCAGTTTATTGTGGTCAAATTTATATGTAAGATGATACGCCTTTTTTTTCATCAACCGGATGTTTTCCAAACGATCTCCATTCATTTATACAGTCATTTTATTTATCCGGGCATTCCATTTATGTTATATTTCCGGTAAATTAATTATTAACTTTAAAACCCGTTTTTATTATTTTTTAAAATTTTTGTCGATGTGCAACTGCTCTTCATTTCTGTGTAGTATACAGTTTTTCTCGTTGCGGTTGAGAACTAGTATTGTCTGGTTTTCAATGCTCGGTTGCTCGTCATTCAGGATTTCATGTATATTCGATTAACTAATGAGGATATGATGTCTTGTTCTATTTTCTGCTTGGGGCGAAGAGAGATACTGTCAGATGAACTATTTTGGGATTTCGTTTTAATGGAATAACAAAATATCGAGGTATTTGGGTCGTTTATGATTCCGTGCGGACTTTTATAGGCCATTAATGGTGAACAGAGAAATTCTTTGATTCATCATTGCGATCGAATTAATGATGCACCCAATGAGATACACTCTTTAGTTATAATGGGACATAAATTCGGGTTCTGTTATATCTTCGTATGAACTCCTCAAATATTCCTCATTTTTTCTTTACTCTTTAAATAAATATTAATTATAAAATATTGAAAGAGAAGTGTGTAATATAATAATATAATTATTATTTCCCAATTTGTAACTGTCATGGATAAATTCAGTTCATATCTGACAGTGATAAACTTCCATCAAATCATAATTAGCGAATGCGCATTAATTATTCACTAATATTCCAACTTGATTATAATTTCTGAGAATTATTCACCAATCAATGAATAATGTGCGAATAATTTGACACTTCCATCCGCGAAATTGGTATTATTGATTTTTTGGTTGAAAATATTTTCGACGTTAACACGAACAGGCGATCCGTTGTCACAGGTCGCAGGGAATGATGAAAATACTTAGACTGTTTATGAAGAGACAACCCGACACGTGGACCAACCCCATAGACAAAGGGCCTTGTCTTTGGGCCAGACCTCACACCCTGGACGAACGTGCGAAACTCTTTAACGAAAAAATGATAAAAATGAAAGATCGAGTCATCCAATAAAATTGTTAACGATATTATTTCTCCTATATTTTTTATGCTGAACCATCAACATCGTTCATATTCTGGTTTCAATTTGTCCATGAAAATTCGATGTCACTGCTGGTCCCAAAAAATATAATGGGAATACGAATTTTTTCATAAAATTATGCAACCATTCGCCAGGAAAGATCATCGAATCGATATTTTCCAAAAAGTATTAATTCCTATATCCATGACTCACCCATATTTTTTTCCCCAACAGATAAAAAAAAATAAAGTCTTTATCCATTTATCGTATACTGATAATAGTATCACATCCAGGCTGTCAGATACTCCGGGCTAATATGAGAGAACGATAAATATTTGGATCGCAAACTGTCCGTGGAAAATTGGTTACAATTTCCGGGATAAAATGTTAGAGTTGACGGGTGGTATGTGGGGGTATGGGTGGAGGATGGGTAGGTTTTGCAGATATCGTATATAAAGTACATCACATTAAATCTCAAAAATATACATTTCAGTTATATATTCCCAATGGGTATATAAAATTCACATGCGAGTGAGTTTCATGTGTATATGCAGGTTTATACACAAAATGACGTACGAACGAACACGAAATCCTTCGCGTCCGGCAATTGAACGGTTCGATAATAATTTACGTAATGAGGACGCGGGATCTGCGTGGCATACAATTGGCATGCAACCCCCTGCCACCCTCAATGCCCCCACATTGACGAATATTCCCTGAGTGACTGCAACCACATCTGCATTAGGGTGAAACTGCCACATATGCACGTACGTAAGTGCATTATAGTCACCCGCGTGCTTCTACTATTATCTTCCCTCAATGCCCCCATTAAATCCAAAGATTCACCCATAAAAAGTAAAACAAAAACGAAATCACTCATTTGCTCCATCCATAATTCACCCTTCGCTAATAAATCATTGAAAGAATTTTTATTACTTTTATGAAGACTATTTCGTTTTCTCATCATTGATAATGAGAATGGCTTATTAATATAGTATTCTCCCTGCTTGAGTAATTGTTTAAAAATTTATCGGATCATTACTAGTTTATGTAGAGATTTTTGGAAGATTTATCTGAATCGGTTATGTATGGATACATAAATAATAGAGAGACACTGGACGAATTCAAATAGTCGATATTCTCGAATATCAACCTTCTAGTTATTAACTCTATCAATAGAACATCGGTCTAATTTCTTAAATGACCGGCCATTCCGGGTAATGAACTTTTAGAGATATTCTCGGTTAACTGACTTCTTCGTTAATTAGAATAATCTGAGAGTCATAATTCAATTTTTGTATATCTCTCTGTACAGAAATACTTCAATGGTCGAAATCCGTTTTCGGTAATTACAGAGGAAATCTGTTTATAATCCTTTATTTAAAAAAAAATTTCTTATGAATCACATTTGTCAATAACTCACGCAATTATTGGTATTTTAAAAAACATCAAAAATAAAAAATTGGGGAATTCTCTCTATTCTTCTACTCTATCTCTTAATTTTTCCTGTTCTCCTCATCTATTTAATATAAATATTCTTCGATGAAAAGTTGAAGAGAAATTTTTATCTAATTCTAGACACAACTTTTCGGTTCACCAGCCGGTGAAAATAACTCATCGGAGAATGGAGTCACGCGATTCTCCCCAACTCCAGCGAAATACAGACAACTTTTTACCAGAATTTTCGATTCACCGCAAAAATAATGCAATGGTTTCTATTGACATTTTACCACAGACATGTATATTTCCATTTTATACCCGAGCTTGTTGTTTTCATGTACAGTATAAAGTCACCGAGGAAATATCCAATGTGTGTCATAGTGTCATAATACTTCTAAGTAAAGAGCACTGGATCGATAGATAATAGCGTACATTTTCCTTTGTCCCTCCATAAACGGATGTTTAGAACCTGATTAGAGGTAAAAAATTGGTTGAATTTTTTTTCCTCACAGGTTTAAACAATGAAAGTGTCCCATTGATTTTCTTGTCGGAAAATCTATAAATCATGGAGCACATGTGGTATTATCATCTGTTGTGAATATTTTATAGAATTCAGAAAGTTGATCATCCCTTGAGTGAGTTCATCAGATAATATTCGTGCTGAATTATCGATTATGAACTCCCTTGAACGACGAAACTGCGAAACTTTGTTCTCGTTATGGCATTATCGATCACATGTGGTGTACTGAATGCCGTCATAAATTCATGCATGCAACAGCCTTGGCCCACATCACAATTATCCAGGTGTATGTAGGGCAATGGCCATTTTCAATGTCTAATTATCTATCGAGGAATAATGTCTCGTTTGGTATTTTCTCGATCAAATGCTCGTCATAATTTTCTATTTTAGTATCACAACAGCCGAATCCGATTTCCCCAAATTGAATATTCTTTAATTTTCAATAATTACCGAGACGATTAATTAATTGATCTGGAATGATTCCAGAGTAATGATGTGAGGGTTGTATGTAACTTTAATGTTTAACTGAAATATTCCTGTTCTTGTAACGTACTAGGTACATTGGTGATTGGATCCTGGGGTAGACGAGGTGACAGACGAGATAGAGAGCATTTTTGCCTGTAATTACAGTGACTCGTGGTGGCTTTGACCTGTTCCACCCCAAAGGGTTGAAAATGCCCTGTTATTTCACACCCTTTCTTCATCATCCAGCGCTGAAACTTTTTCCACATTCTGTTCTGTTTACCCACACATATTTTTTTCTTTCTCCCAGCAAAAACTGATGGAAATAAAATGAGTAATGCAATTAAATCGGTGCGCTCACTGGAAGTAAATCTAATCAAATCAAATGAATGAATTCACAGGTGAAACAACGAAGCTGAGACACTTCAGGCACTTGGATACACGACCCCAGCACTTCAGTGTAGACGAATCATTGGTGAGTGCCTTATTGTTTATTTCATGGTGGCTTTTATTCAATTTACTCATGACCTCCTTCAATCCCAATTCTAACTACGACTATTGTGACGGGACTTTTTATCGAATTTATTTGGTTTTAAATATTTAAAATGTCGAACACTCTTGCGGAGGATAAAACATCAGAGCTCTTGGTAAATAGCACTCAGGTCTCTTAGTTTTACCCATCGGCGAAATTTGTTTCATGAATTATTCCACCACTTTCCGAGATCCATCCTCATCCTTGGTTAGTTACGTTTTAATTTGGCCTTATTTATTTGTCATTTAATTTAACGGAGTTTTTGCAACTTTCATTTGCAGACGCGGGATGATAAACACAACCACAAACCCGTTTTTTCGGATTGTTCGGTTTATGCACCGGTGGTCAAGGAAGAGGAACCAGCAGGAACCATGGTCATTCAGGTTCACGCAGAGGATAGAGATCCACCTGACGAAGGAGGTAATTTATTTGTCATTTAATTTATAAAATTAACTATCGTCATTTCCTTTGATTTTCATTGAGATTTTATGGCAGTGACAATGATTCGGATATTGTAAAATGGTTTTCATTTTTCTAGGAACAATAACTTATAGCTTTGTGACTGCACCCGGTGAAAAGCTCAAATTCGAGATAAACAATGTAACCGGTCTCATAAAAACGACGCAGATGCTCGACAGAGATGAGCCGGCACGTGAAAAAGAGGCGTATTTAACAGTTTTAGCCACCGACAATGGACGTCCACAATTGGATGACGTTTGCACCTTCAAAGTCACCATTGAAGATGTCAATGACAATTCACCAGTATTCGACAAAGTAGTAAGTCATCATTGCCATACAAACTCCCAATTAAATAGTAACTTTCCATAGCGGTACATAAAATACGACTCAACTAAACTTCTTACGCTTCTGAGATGTATTAATGACATTCTGCGCTTTTTAACATTTATCTCTCTCTGAAATCAGGTCTCACGGGGATATTCAATATACAAGGTTGGTCTGCAACTTTCGGTGTGATGGTTTATGTAATTGTCCCATATTTTCATTCACTCGTAATTGTCTCCCCACGCAAAACCATGAGCGATCAATACAATATTTATCGATGAAAAATTGAGCGCAAGAACCGAAAGTTGTTGATGTCATTGCACTGTAAATATTTAATGGGCACGATACATGTTACTTCGAGTACGAGGAAAATTGCATGCAGTTATTATTCAATCAGTCATCAATCATTAAAGACCGAGTGAAACCATCCCCCTGTCATTTATTTAATCCTCCATACGTCTTTTTTTTTTTGTTTAATCAAAGGTTTACACAGAATCAGTACCACAGGATTTACGAATTGATCATGAAGTTATGAGGGTATCAGCAACGGATATAGACGATGGGAATAATTCGGTGGTACGTTACAGTATCTCGTCGAAACGCCCAGAAGACAGTGGATATTTCCGAATAGATGAGAAGACCGGTGTTATATTCTTGAACCAAACGATCGACGTAAGGAGCTAACATTATCGTAAAGACTCGCATTTCCATTCACTCGTCGACATAATTTTCATATAATTTTATTTCTCTCCAGAGAGATCCAGAGTACAAATTTCGTTTGGTGGCTAGAGCCGAGGATTTGGGGAGAGAGCCACGTGGAAATGACATAGATTTGGACATTCGAGTTGTCGAATCTCACAAGAAAGCGCCAGCATTTTTGCCACGGTCGTTGGAGCCCATTCGTATACGTGAAAACTTTAGTGACTTTGATGCAACGATTGTACGTCTGGAGGGAGTTTCAAACATAAACGACAGTCCAGATTTACTATTTGAACTTTTGCCTGGTAGAACTGAACAAACAAACAAGGGTAATACCTTCAGATTGGAGTCATCAAAGAATACAGCGGACATAAAGCTCGCTCAGCATTTGGATTATGAAAGTAATACCGAGTACACATTGATTGTTCGTGTACAAAATAAGTACAATTTAGCTGCTGAAACTCTCGTTAACATCGAAGTGCTTGATGTTAATGATAATATACCAGTATTTCGTGAAATGAAGAAAGGCAGTGTTCTCGAGAATGAGCCGGCTGGTGTGCCTGTTATGCAAGTACGTGCCATTGATGCCGATGGTACATCAGAGCACAATCAGGTCACTTACTATCTCAATAATTTTCAAGAATACTTTGCCATTGACAAGGACACTGGCAATATAACCACCAAGACTGTATTCGATAGAGAGACTGAGGACACGTATAATGTCAAAGTAATAGCAGTCGATAATTCACCGAGTGCACTGTTTAAAACTGGTGAGCACAACAAAGGTGAGCAAGATTTTAGAATTGAAATTGCTGATAAGAATGACAATCCACCTCGCTTCACTCAACCAGTTTACACAGCCAATGCTATACTTGAGAATGCCAACATAAATGCTCTAGTTACTGAAGTTAAAGCATTGGATCAGGACACTGCCAGTCCCGTTATATACAGCATTATTTCTGGTGATCCTGATGGTAGTTTCTACATCGAGGGTACAACTGGTAAAATACGCGTTGCACGACCCCTTGATTACGAGAAAATAACAGAGTACAATTTAACTGTTCGTGCGTTCGACGGAGTTTACGACGACGAGGCTATGGTTAAGATATTCATTGAAAATGTTAATGATAATCCACCGGTTTTCGAGGAATTCGATATATATCCAACGATCGAGGAGGAGAAACTCGTTGACGGATGCATAACAACAGTTAAAGCCTACGATCCCGATATTAAAGACAGAAATGCTGATCAGCGTATTGCCTACTTTATCGTAAAAGAGGATCAAAAACCGCTGATTGGCATCGATAAATCTGGCTGTATGACACTGAAGAAGCCACTGGACAGAGATCCACCAAATGGATATCCAATGTGGTCAGTAATTGTTCTGGCAATGGACGATGATGGCTCACCAAAGGCACTCCATGGACACGTCACCATCAATATAACCCTCATCGATATAAACGACAATGCCCCATTTTTGGACATGCAACAGCCAGTAGTGTGGTATGAAAACAAACATGCTGGTAATATAACAAGACTGAAAGCCAGAGACTGGGACTCGGACGATAATGGTCCGCCCTTCAAATTCAGCATTGATCTCAAAACTGCTGACGAAGCGATAACAAGTAAATTTGCCATTATTGGTGACGATCTGCGAGCTAAAGTGATGTTCGATCGTGAGGAAAGAAAAAGTTATAATATACCAATTGCTATAAGTGACAGTGGATTGCCCACCATGACTGGCACATCGACACTGACTGTTGTTATTGGTGATGACAATGACAATGCCATGAGAGAGGGAGCGAGCTCGATATTCGTTTACAATTACAAGGGGGAAGCACCGGACACTGAAATTGGTAGAGTTTATGTCAATGATCCTGATGATTGGGATTTACCTGATAAAACATTCAACTGGTACGACCAGAGTCATCCTGGTTTTCGATTGAATCCGAGCAATGGTATGATAACACTTTTATCAGGCATCGAGAGTGGCACATTTGTACTTAGATTCAAGGTAACTGAGGAGAGTTTAATGGTACCGTATCACGATGTCGAGGCTTTCGTCAATGTTACAGTCAAAGAGATACCCGAAGAGGCTGTCGTCAAATCTGGATCAATAAGACTCTTTGGAATCACCGCTGAAGAGTTTGTCACCCCTAATGACGCTGGTATCAGTAAAAAGGATATATTCCAGGAGAGATTTGCCACATTGTTGAACAACACTATTGAGAATGTCGATGTATTCACCGTACTTCACTCACCCCATCACAATAATAAGAGTTTACTGGACGTTAGATTTTCAGCTCATGGAAGCCCTTATTATGCACCAGAAAAATTAAATACCATCGTTGCTCAGAATTCCAAGGAACTCTCCCAAGAGTTGGGAATTGAAATAATGCTCATTAATATTGATGAGTGCCTGTTTGAAAGAAGTCGCTGCAATGATTCGTGCCGCAGTGATTTGAACATTGGTACAGTGCCATATGCTGTGTATACAAATACAAGTTCATTCGTTGGAGTACGCGCTGTTGTAGATTCAACGTGTATGTGCCACGTGGCTGAGCCAATAATGTGCCTCAACGGTGGAACACCACTGCTCGACCGCTGTGAGTGCCCTCCAGGACTAGAGGGTCCACGCTGTGAATTACTTGGAATTGGATTCCATGGTGATGGATGGGCTGTTATGCCACCACCTGGACAGGCGTGTGATGACTCTCACGTGGGGCTTGAATTAATGCCATACGTTGATGATGGTCTTGTATTTTATTTTGGCCCAATGAGTTACAGTAAATTGCTCGGTGTACAAGATTTTATGGCACTGGAAATACGAAATGGGTTTGCTGTGCTTCATGTTGATTATGGCAGTGGTACAGTGTCACTAGATCAGAAAAAAATTAAATTAACGGATGGTAAGAGTCACAGAGTTGACGTTTACTGGACAAAAACGACTATCGAAATGAAAGTGGATAATTGTGGAATATCCGCGTGCATGCTGTTGACAGCACCAGTTGGGCCTAATGAATTTTTGAATGTCAATAGTCCATTGCAGATTGGGGGTACGTTCACCGATTTAAAGGAGATGGCACGTCTCTTTGGGTGGGCTTATAATCCTGTCGGTAAAGGGTTCTCTGGGTGTATTAGGAATATGACAATCAATAGTAATACGTATAATCTTGGTATGCCAGCATTATCGAAAAACGCTGATCCAGGCTGTGATCGTGGCACCGCTAAGGCAGTCTCATTTGGAATTGATTCCAATTTTCTTGTTGCTATATTAGTTTGTGTTGCTATTCTGCTGATATTGCTGCTAGCGGTTGTTGTACATAGGAGAAAGCGCGATGATTTGTACAAGGATATGGATGACATCAGGGAAAATATCATTAATTATGAGGACGAGGGAGGTGGTGAGGTTGATACGGGGTACGATTTGAATGTTTTAAGGCGGATTTATGATGCACCACCTATTGACTCGAAAATTGCACCATCTGCACATCAAGGACGAGGTGAATATTCATACGTTATCGATCATTCTTCATGGCATAACTCTTTGTCGCTTTTCTCATGGCATTTTTTTCGATTTTTTTTCCCTCAGCGCCTGATGAAGTGCCAGATATTTGTGGATTTTTGGACAGCAAAAAGGAGAGCTGTGACAAAGATCCTGACACTAATCCTTTTGATGATGTCAGGCATTATGCATATGAGGGAGAGGGTAACTCCGATGGATCTCTGTCGTCATTAGCATCTTGTAAGAATTATTTTATTATTATCTTCGTCTGAAGCGTTGATTATTTGGGAAATCGTGTTTATCATAAATTTTATTGTGTGCTTTCAGGTACCGATGATGGAGACTTGAAGTTCAATTATCTCTCGAACTTCGGCCCGAGGTTTAGAAAATTAGCGGATATGTACGGTGAAGAGCCGAGTGACGAAGAAAGCGATGGTGTTGAAGAGCGTGAAAGTGAAAGTTGGTGTTAATGCGCTGTCTCTCGGGTGTATGAATATTGCAAGGACTACAGATGAACTGTTTCACATTATGATAGAACATAATTTTAATTATGAACAATTGTAAGTAGACAAAATGTCGAACTTACTTGTACTTAAGCGCAGCTAATTACAGGCTGATGGCCTAAAAAGTTATTTTGAAAAAAGGACAAGACGATGTGTTAAAAGTGAAATACCATAATCGGATTTGACTTTCGTAACGCCAAAGAACGAGACCGCATCCAGGATGGCTCCAGAGAATGGAGGATAGACGTGATATGATATTTACAGAAGTCTCTGAGAATAAACGATTCGTCGCAATGATTCTGAATGGTTTTCTCTGGCAAAAGGTCACTGTAAATAATTTATTCGCATAATTTTAGCAGTGAGCTATTAACAATGAGCCGGAGTCATACGGAAAAACGATGAAAATATAAATTTGAACAGCGGATCAATACATATCATATTTAAAGTGACACGTTAATTAAGTTATTGCGACTTGATAAGTCTCAATTATTCAATTAACTCACCCTCAAACGGAGAAGAAGATTTGGAAGTGATTTAGTTTGCTGCATGAAACCTGAAGTATTGAGAGCCACCGTGTACGTATTTTTCTATTTTGAGAAACAATTCTTAATTGAGAAGTTAGAAGGCTATTGAAATCATGCGCCATTATATTGTTTTAGTAGCTTTTTCTTTTTGATTTTTTATTATCCATCAAAATGGAAAAATAACAGACATTCTGTCCAATTTTCATGTCCCAATTAAGAATTCCACGGAAACCCTCAATTTAAATATCCACTGACGTTTTTGCACAAAAATTAATCCCATACGTTTTATCAAGTTACAGCATCGAGTTATAAAACTAATAATTGTCAGTGATAGTACATTAAATGGAAAATTGTGTTATGCATAACAATGACTGAATCGCATACACAAGAATAATCATATTATATATAGATCATATATATTTCTTTGTTCATTCGTCATTTAAAACGAGAGATATTTGTTTTCCCCTATTTTTATGAATTTATCAGTTAACGGAAATACAGGATAGTATTTGACTGAATTTCAAAATAATATATCTTTTCTTAGTTTCTTTAATTCATCTCGAAAGCGGAGAATATCGATTTAGGGACGTGTGAATGAATTAATGTAAAAAAAAGTGTCAATACTCTTGAGAGTTGAATATGAACTCGAGGCTATAACAGAATCATGTATTACTTGTGTAAAAAAAAAACGATTAAAGGAGCAATTTTTTAGAATACTATTGTATGTGAGTAGACGTAAAACAATAACGATAATGTATCTCTGGGAGGCGAAGAAAAATCAAGTCAGATAACAACGGATCTTCATTTTGCAATGTATAATGCATTTTATATCGAATGTTTTTATGCAATTTCCAATATTAGAAGCTTTCTTTTAGAAAGGACATTGTGAATTAATGCAGGGTGCATTATTGGTTTACTTCTAGCTAATTGAAAGCAAAAACTAATTTAATGAGAGCAATTATTGAAAATCAATAGTTTGGTGAGTTGGAAGAAAAGAAGAAATAATTATTGAGGAATGTTTTTTTTTTTTATTTAATCAGGGCATAACCTGCACTAAATGACAAGTGCGATCCCAGTTGTAGTGAATTTAATTTATAACAAGGACGGGTAAAACCGCAGAGTTGATTAAAATGGGAAGATCGGTTAAAATATATCAAACGGAAATCAACGAGACAAGAGTGGCATATCACTGAAGGGATCTTAGAGATCCCAAAATGCTTCCATATGTGAAAATAAAAAGAGGAATTAACGACCGTTATTACTTTTACGTTTTATAATGAAAAAAAAAAAAATCGGCTGTTGACTGTATTTGATATGAAAGCAATTCAATATTATTATTGTAAAAATCATATTGTGGAATGTTTTCACAGAGAGGCGCGATAAACTTCAATTGTATCGTGTTAAGATTTTTTTTTTAATAACTCATACATATGAACTCATTTTTTTAATTTCCATTATTTTGTAAGCATTTTTTTTGTACAAAATAAAAAAAAACAAAAATCATTTCTGTATAACGTATCAAAATATATATATCAATACGAAAAATCATGATTTATGGCAGTGTATTAGTATTATTGAGATATCGAAATGCGTTTTATATTCAATTTTATTGAACATTCCATAGGGTAGGGATAAAGCGTAAAAATCGAATAGTAAAATAATAATGATAATAATAATAAGAATGAGTGATCTCAAAATTAAGCGCCCGCAGACGTTTGTTTCTTTCTCCCCGGCAGTTGGCGAATTATTATTTTTACAGACTTTGTAAAATTCGATAATTGCCTCGTACCTTTTGGTAACTGGATGCTAATTAGTGGGAATTGGCCCACGAAAGAGAAGAATTCGTCAGTAGTGGACGGATAATTTTTCTAGATACCGTTTGACTCGATCGATGAAACGCTAGTTTATGATACGAGTGGAGAATTCAGGTGTTCATGGATTATTGACTATCGAATGCATCGCGTGATACCTCTATTTCACACTTGTATTACAGACTAGTGTTTTGGAACGAATGTATGACAATATCGACATTCCTGTCATGAAAACTGTCGCTTGCACTCGCTGAGAATTGCAGTATTGAATATTCCCTGAAATATCGAGCATCCGCTTGCTCAAATGAAACTACAATCAATTTATTTTCTGAAAAATTTGTCAACTCTAAAACAATTCGTTGGGCTACCTCTTTTGCAGTTCGAACTGACCTTTCGTTCTAATTCCTCCAAGATTAAACATTTATCGCGCGACTTTCCCGATGAAGTTAAAAATTGAGATTAAATCGAAAAAAAGATTGTCAATCTTTTAGATTTCGATGCGAATGAAAAAACACTTGAATAATTTGATTTTCATTTGGGAATCGATATTTTCATGCGTTTATACGACGAATTGCATTGCACACTTTCTCTCAAATATTCACATCGCACTGCCGTTATTGTAATAAGATAAATATCATCGAGTGTAAACATAAAATACGAATGTGTAATCGACTATTGCGTTAACCATGGCAAAGATTGATTTTAAAAATGCTATCGAAACAATTTGTTTCGAACAAACGAATTGTTGACGAAAGTGTAATGTGTATGAGCTTTACTTCGAATCATTGGAGATCCTAATATTTTATTCAATTATCCAAAATGTGAAAACAATAGGCAGAGACCTAGAGCGCAATGTGTTCCCCATAAAACAATTTTGTGATAACTTCCATTTTTTTGGGGTCATCTTTAGTCGCTAGTTTTCAAATTAATTTTTCAACGATTGTAATTAAGAATTATCAATTTTTTAGTAATAAAAATCAATAAAATTGAATACAGTATTCATCGGAATTCATTTCCAGCAGCACATGTTCCCAATTTCCATCCAGAATCACCGGTTGTCCATTTTTAATTGATTTTCACCGCTAATTTTGTATTAATAAAAAGGGAGCGCCTCTGAAAAGTCTGTTCACGAAAACCAATGTTTTTTTTTTGCTGTTCTGATATGAAATAGAACCAGATAAAAAATATAATCGACAAAATGCTGTGGAAAAATCCTTTCGGAATTACAGAGAAGTCATTTTTATGAAATATTCCTCTATATTTTTTATTCATTGTCAGGGAGGAGTGGAACGGACATGTTAAGTTTTACTTCATTATTGGATTTTTCTACAAAATTCTAAATTTGTTAAAACAAATCCTATAATTGCAATTGAATTGAGGGATTACATGTGGACAGGCGGAACGAACAAGCTTCCAACGAATTCAAAATTTTCATTAAAAAACCATTCTTTTTTACCTTTAGACTCATTACTAGGTCAGTTAACTAAATAATTCAATTGCAGTTGAAGGAATCCCTCCAATTACGTCTCAAATCTTTTCATAATAAAATAGCTAATTAGTAAGATAATAAAATATTTCCATAAATCTTTCGATCTTTAAAGATTATCCTAAAAAATAAACAGAAGCAACATGAACTGGAAAAATGATATCATTTATATCAATGCCTCATCAGCCAGAAACGAAAAAAAAAAAACTTTATCGAAAAAAAAATTGATTACCCGATTCATGTGGCTTCATGAATCTCTTCAATGAATGCTTCAATTTAATGAGAAACCTTTCTACGTACACTCATGTACGTAAATAATTGTCATTACGTCAGAAGAATTTTTTAAATCAATTTCTCCCAAAAATCCCTCAAATTTGTAAACAATTAAACGTAAGATTTAATTATTATATTCAACTGCGGTGAACCGTCGATTAATTAAACACGAACATTTCGATTATTAATAGTTTTTGCTCACTACGATAAATTGACGTCAAACTTCCTGTAGTATTGTAGAAATTAGGAATTCGCGAGTGTTTGAAATAAAAAATAGAACGAATTTTTCCACGTAAAGGGAAAATTAATTATTTCAGAGTTGAAGCGACTGAGGAAGTTGAATAAATAAATTGACGGAGGGTAGGAGGTGTCTCATGGGGTATAAAACATTCCAAGATCATCCGAGACTCTTCAATAAGAAATCGTACGTTCAATTGGCAACATCAATTCATTGAACAGCTATTAACTGTTCAAAAAGCGACAAGAAAAAAAGTTTCGTGTCTGTTTGTCATAGTCATGTGAGTGTCTCCATGGAATCCAATAATTTTCACTGTAACGTGTCAATAATTTCGTATTTTTAAATGAATTAATAAATAATTTTGTGTTTCAGGCATAACAAAATTCCTCCAGGCATTCTGGCGATTTTATTAATTGGATGCATAACACTTTTGTTTATCGGTACGACTGAGGCCCAATTGACTTTCTCAACGGGTTGGGGAAAGAGGAATAAAAATTTTGCTGTTGAAAACGGAAGTGGCACTAGGTGTTCAGAGGCCCAGGGAAAACCACCACTGGAAATATTGGTGAATTTGTATAATCTCATTCAGGTGAGTGTTTGTCATTTACTCCGATTATTTGAATTTTCGTATAAATTCTCATCTTTCGCTTGTGATTGATTTATTAATTGCAGAACGAAGCCAAAAGGGTAATTAATTGTGAAAAAATGAACCAATAATCGGCGTGAAAATGATTTCAATTACGACAATCCGTGGATAAGAGTAATAATTTCATTGCATCTATTGTTGCTGGAGATTTCGAGTTTTTAATTATATTTTAAATAGGCGAACGTGATGTGCTTGTAGAAAATTCTGTGAAAATTAGTGTTGAATAGAATTGAATAAAGTGTTTCAACAGAAAATCGTTGGGATGAAAATTATTTTTAATAGACATAATTATTTTTTGTTATTGCGAATGAAAACTTGTTAATGAGGGAATTTTCGGTGAAAATTATGGAGCAGATTGCTTTTTAATTCCACAATAAACGAGCCCAAGTAATTATAGTTTACGCCGGGATAATAAATGTGAGAAAGATACTACAAAACAAGTAAACTAAGTGCCTAGGGACCAAGAGAAGAGATGAAAATCGTAAACTCAAAAAGTAAAGAGGTCGTAATTACAGCAGATGTCTTTGATAACTTTTTGCAATTTCATACACCTTGTACTCTAGAGAGTCCATTAAATCGTGAAAATTACTCGTCCCAGGGTAATGACTGAATAATAAATTCAGGAAAGTACATGATGCCCTAAAAGGACATTCACTTTGAATAATAAATCAGTGAATTGAGCGGACTGATGAACCCCGAAAAATTGAGACTGAGTTTTCAATAAATTCAGAGGAGTCTGTGGCACTTCCAAAGGATTTCTAACACAAAAATAATTAATGCCATCCCTCATTCCTTCATATCCATATCCACCCGTGTGAACTAGATTTCACACTTATTGACATTTCAGAGAAGATTCTGCTGCAATATCATTTTGCATATTTTATATTTGAAATTTCTATTTTTTAATGTTTACCTATATTACTTCGATGTTCATTGGCAACTTGAGGCGTCAAATATCAAAACAAAATTCAAGCCGAATAATCAATCAATACAATTATATTTATTAATTCGTATTACTGGTTAAACTTTAGAAATTTATTGAATAAAAATTGAAATTGAAATAAAAATTGAATTTACTATTGATAAAATATGACAGGAGGAAATGCTCTAGGTAAATCCAAGTAAATGGGAGGTTAGGTGGAAGCTGGAGGATTTGATATGATATTTCTCCATCGACTTTACCAGCAGATGTTTATCGGGGATACCCAGATGGTCCACTAATGGCAGCACAAATCCTGGAAATGACATCGCGATGATTTTACCTTTCTCACAAAATTCTCTCGGGTGAAAAACGCCCCCAGATCGGGCTTGGAGGGACCCAGAAGTAAAAAAGCCCAAAGAATCGAGATTCGCTATCGTTTGTGTTTTTAGCAGACAGTATGCAAAATGGCGTTGTTCATGTCAGTGGTGTCTTTCACATTTTCGCTATTTCTCACGCCATTTCTTATGTTCTTACTTGCTATTATATTTCTCGCGTCAATCGGTAAATCATTTGGAATAAGAAAACTTTACATAAAACTGCTTCTCACATTATTCGAGGTAAACAAAATCATTAATTCTACTCAGGGCATTGACTGATGAAAATTTAACGTGTAATTATTTCCATTTTATAATTCAAATTCATCGCGCATTTTACGCAGAATATTTCTGCACACTTCATTTCTTTTTAATTTCCATTTATTTTTTGGAATTTTGACATTAACCTGAAAAAAACAACGATGAACATTTTATTGTGCATCGATTACTCGAGATATTGTTGTAATTCTGGAAATTTCACCTTTCTAAATTTCTAATTTATTTTAGGTGGAAGATTATTAATCTTGTAGGTTAGTCCATCTTCGGGAATTCCTGTGGCAATAATTTTTTTGCAAATTATTCAATATTATTATTATTTCATGTTTCGTAATGGATTAATGTAGGAGTTATATCATTTTTTTGTGGTTCAGGAAATAATCGCGTTTCATTTATTGGGATATTTACGAAACCAGGAAGTGGATAATTCAGTAAATATTTTCTTAATTACGGCTGTGGCACTAATTCACTCAGAACGAGTGGAAAATTAATAGCCATTTGTGAGTTCAGAAGGTTTATCTGTTTGTCACTGAATTTTTTGCAGATATTTGCCACATTTGTTTCATAACATATTAATTCGTCACTTTTATGTTATATTCATAACATTGTCTTTGTGCTATCGGCAAAGTGAGAAAATCGCAATCACAAATTGATTGCTGCAATTTTAATTGATATAATTTTTCGTTAATTAATCGTCAATTTTTTTTGAGATCTGGTAATTTTTAAACAGATCCCATCATTTGTGGAATTAATTAATAAAACTTCATTTCAGCTACAGTTTTATTAATTAATTCTAGCCTGGTGAAAATCACAGCTGACAGCAATAAAAAATCGATATAACAAACAAGAAAAAGTAGTAAAACGGATTGAAGCATAATCAGAATAAATGGAAGATGTAAAATTTTAGTATCAATATATATCGCGGGCTGTATCGAAAATTTACGATAAAGTTCGCAATTTTTTATCATGATCAAAGGTTGCTTTCTTATTCGAGGTATTCCCTGCCGAATGAGTCAACCACTGACCCTCGCCCCTTGAAAATTGATATCGATTTTTTTTCCACAAATGACAAAGTTCGCAAACTATCTCCCAATTTTTTGTGATAACTCAAATTTTATTTACCCAATTTTGTACTAACAAATTTTCAATAAAAAATGTTCAATAATTTACTTCTAGCATGAGATTTAATTATTCGGCAGATCTTATAAATGGTGTTTCTCTTCTGTTTGCAGTATGGTAGACAAAATATCGAGAAGGTGCGAAATGAAAAAAATAATTATGAACATGGTACGGGGGAAAGCGAGGACGAGGGTGGTGGCTCATCACCATCGACTGAAAAGCCCCCCACATCCAATAACTCCAAGGAAAACTGTAAAAACGGATCCATAGGAAACACAGTGATAGCAAGATCAAAGGAGCTTATCCTGGTACCTGAGCCGGAAACCCACAAAGACAATAATACCACTGAAAAACAAGAAATCAAATCAAATTGCGTTGACAACAAGAACGATGTAAACTATACTATCATAAAACCTGAGGATGGAGTATTATAAATTTTTTAATCATTCCAGTGCATTCTCACTCAACAGAAATCATTCGAGACCCTTGAAACAGTATTCGATCCAGCATTTTGTTTGGACTACATAAAAGCAGGGGTAGAGGCCATAATCGAGGATGAAGTCACGTCTAGATTTGAAGCTGAAGAATTAAAAGTATAAATTTCCCGCTAATTGTTGTAATTCCAGGAAAAATTATCCTCCAATAATTATTTTATTGTGGTAATTTAATTTCTAGAACTGGAATCTTCTCACGAGAACCAACAGAAGATACGAATTCATATCGTGGAGACTGACTGTCATATGGATGTTTGGATTTTTCATGAGGTACTGCTTCCTCCTACCCCTGAGAATTCTAATTTGCCACATCGGTGTAAGTACTCTCCTTCCAGATTAATAAATAACAAAAAAAAATCATGACTATTCAAATGAGCACTGGAGTGAGGTAATAGGATGAGTCTGAGCCACTGAGACAATTTTTTATCAAATTTCTTGTGAAGCACAACGAAGCTACCGAAAAAAGTGATTCCATAAATTTTATCGTCTGCCTTCTATTGAATCCAAAGATATCCATTAAAGACTCGTAAAGTGACGCCAATTCATCTTATTTTATCACTTCATACGTACGAGGAATTACCCATAATTGCCTCCCGAATTTCAATTATTTAAAAAAACTCTCTTAGGTTTTCTACCTTGTAATAGCAACAGCATTGGTTGGTTTCCTCCCGAAAGGCCGTCTAAAAACAGGGTTGTGTGACTTTGTGTATACAATTTACTATCGCATTATGGCTAGAGCATTATCAAGTGTAATAAGAATTCACAATCCAGATTACAAACCAAAACCAGGTGGCATTTGTGCAGCAAATCACACGTCAGTTCTGGACGTTTGCATCTTGTCAACGGAGACAACATTTTCATTGGTAAAATACGTGCAACATTACGAAATATAATGATCCCCGCTTGTCTTTGTTTCATTTGTGCAATTTCGAAGGGGAGGAACTGTCAAAATTGTCAGAGCAGTTGTTTTTCGTTACCTTCTGTCATGTCTGAATTATTTATGTGATATATTCCTCGAACAGGTATTGAGGAGATGTAAAGTATAAATTCGACAATTAACCGTTAAGTATTTTGCTCAGTTGGAAGAGATGTTGGTTTTGCAGGTGATGTGGCTGACAATTTGCACAGCAGTAGTTGGCTACATACCAGAGGGGAATTTTAAACGATGGGTTAACTACAATGTCTCCCTCATGTGTTTTGCCGTTTTATCCAGCGCATTGTCATCAGTTATAACGTACCACAACCCTGAAAATCGTCCAGTCAGAGGCATTTGCGTCGCTAATCACACATCACCCATCGACGTACTTGTACTCATGCGCGATAATTGCTACTCGTTGGTATGTCTCACATCATATTTCATCAATGCCATCTATTTTTCCTTTTTTGTTATTGTAAACTGTCCGATCTTGTCATCAGCAGCATGAATGTCTTGGCTTTTTACATTAATAATATTGTCATCATGTATTTTTTATAACACTCACACGCATGGGGTATTGTCATTTGACATATAAAATCTAAATATTAAAAGAATCTTCGATATCTAAAAAAAAACCTATGATTTATATTTTTTTTCTTTAATTAAATTCAATTGCTAACTACTATATTTTTTTTTCTTATAAAAAATAAGTTTTCAAGACGTGCGAATTCCGCCAAAAACCCAGATTTACTCTTTTTTTATTGTATCAATATTTATAATGGAGACAGTGGTATCCGCTGGAATATTGACGGTAATTAAGCCGTCACTGGAATTTTTTGTCTGGATGAGTAGAATTTTGAGAGAGTAATTAAAATCTTTTAAACATCGAATCCACAGATTGGACAGAGACATGGGGGATTTTTAGGGATTCTACAGCGAGCATTGGCACGTGCTTCTCCTCACATCTGGTTTGAGCGATCCGAGGTGAAAGACAGAGAAGCTGTTACCAAAAGGTTTCACCCTCAGCCCATTTCCCCTCTTTCTATCAGCAATTATTTTTAATAATGGATTCTCTCGCTTGCAGGTTGAAAGAACATATATCAGATCCTTCGAATCCTCCGATTTTGATATTTCCGGAAGGTACTTGCATCAATAATACGTCAGTCATGCAATTTAAGAAGGGCAGCTTCGAAGTTGGGGGTGTTATTTACCCAGTGGCAATTAAGGTATGGAATATTGTGATTTTGAGACAATTTTATACAAATTACAAGTGATGGAATTAATTATCTTCTCGCTACAGTATGATCCAAGATTCGGTGATGCTTTCTGGAATAGCAGTAGATACTCAATGCTCCAATATCTCTACATGATGATGTCTAGTTGGGCGATAGTTTGTGACGTGTGGTATCTTCCACCGATGTACAGGGGTGAGGGTGAGAGTGCCATCGATTTTGCAAATCGTGTAAAGTCTGTTATTGCGAGACAAGGCGGCCTTGTGGATCTCCAGTGGTTCGTGTCATCTCAACCTCTCGCTTTTTCCCATTATTTTTCATTTACATAATAATGCAAATAATATTGAGTAATTTTTTTTTCAGGGACGGTCAGTTGAAGAGGATGAAACCGAAGAAGGAATGGAGAGAAAAACAACAGGAAGAATTCAGTAAACGACTGAAGGTGGAATAGATGACATTCACTGCCTAGTCACGAACTTTTACAATAACCAAATGATCCAAAAATATTGGATAAACTGTGCGCAAGGCTCATATTAATCGAGTCAATTCGTGAGTGATTCATCGGGGCTAACTAGAGTTTAAAAAACAAAATGATATACACTTGGTAAACGAGACCCGAACGTTATCATTTGCAGGTTTGGTGATGAACCATTCACATAATTAATTTATTGCCCCGTAATTGATAAATTGTTTTACTGATGTCAAATAATTTATCCCTAGACAATTTTTGATAAATAGGTTGAATAGCAGTGGGCGTGGCTGTATTGATAAATTGAAGATATTTTTTTTTTCATAGAAATTATGAGATTTAACTAATTTTCTCCTGATTTTTTTGTTACCGCCGAACCAAAAATTATCTATGTATATTTTGCTACTTTTATATTTCAAATGATGAAAAAAATATTCTTCAAAGGCCCTTATACGAATCATTGGTTGGGTGGTGAATCTTTAGGGATTCGTAGTGAAATAATTGAGATTTGTTTGGATTTTAAGAGTTGGAATGAACGTGAGAATGAAAACCAATGGTGAAGTGGTACAGCGTAGTAATTCACGTGAGACTATTAACGGGGTAATTAATTATTCCATGAATGGAAATTAACGTGCACCACTTCACTATTGACCTCATCATCGCCTGATGTGTTTCAGGCTTTTTCGTGAATCTTATACGAGAAAACATCATGAAATCGATATTTTTTCTTTCATTATTCACTCATTACTGCCATCGATAATTAGTCTTGCTAATTTATATTTGCATTAGACGCTTCAGTTGAAAATAAATCTGGCCTGGTGCTTCAACAGAACAAATTATACAAAAAATACAATAGAAATAGCAGTTTTATCACTTCATTTCCCGTTATCGATTTTTTTCTGACAATATATTTCATTTTGCCTGAATGATTGTGGGTTAAAAATTAATCAAAGAGATTCATGAAAGTAATAATTCTCCATTAATAATGTTTATTTGTCAAGTATTTGTTAACGGAAGTATTTTTATAAAAAGAATAATATTTTACACGTTTCAAGTAATTGTCTGATATTTTTGTAATTTTTAACTTGACAAATAAACATGGCATTCATTAGTTAATTCATATTTTCAATAAAATGCATGCGAATGGCAATTCTTCAATGCATGCGTTAGGCGCAAATTGTTCACCTAGTCATTAATAATTTTGTTTATTATCTAGTACTATTTGACTCATTACGTTTGTCATCTGTTGGCATTGTACTTGATACTTGAGAAATCATTGCAATCGACTCTAGTGCAAACAGCCCTCGGTAAATAAAAAAAAAATTTACACGAAACATTTTCATTTACCATAAAATTCTCATATCCTGTTCATTTTTATTAGAAATACTCTCATTACATCTGAAAATTTATTCATACCGATTAAATCGTGAAGAAATTGTAAGCCTGAATATATGAAACGATGAAACTTGGTGATTACTGATCTTGCTAATATGTTTTCTAACGGGAAAGATAATGTTGAAATAAACGTTTGTATTATATATTTGGATTAATGCACGTTTTCTTTATGATCCTATGTACAGTATTATTTATCTCAAGATGACAAATTTTTTCCCTCGAGCTGGGCTACTTTTTGCGCTTTCTGGGCTTTGAAGATTTCTAATAATTTCTGCGTTGCTGTCTGCTCACGGGGTACCAAATTACCAATGGTACTCTGTAAAATAAATTGAATTAATTAAATTTCAATGGGAATTTCATAATTATGTAATTAATTTATCATCGAAAGGGATGGAGAACAGTAAATTGGTCGCATCTGCTGTTTCTGGAATTGTAGTCATGGAGTTATGAAGAGGATTGAGAGTTTGATATTTTAAATTACTAAAGGGGTAATTCAATTATGATTATTAACTCACGTCTGGGAATTTCGTGACATTCCACATGGGATTTCTGAAGGTGTAGGGAGTCCATGCTCCTTGAATGGTCGGGAATTCAGTATGGAACATCTTTCGTAATCTCAGCTGAGATCCATCCTTGGATTGTGTTCTCAGAAGTTCAATCCACTTGATAATATCTTCCTTTGGAAAGTCCTTTACGTGCAACCAGTGTCTCTCTCCATTAACTAAAATCCAAATCCAACATGAATAATAAAAAACCCCTGAATTTTTTTTTCTTACTCCTGAATATTATTCCATATTAAAAGGGATTTTAACTCACGATATTCTGCCACCAGGACAGGGGTTCGATGTCTTCTTGGTTTGACATACACCACAACTCCCGGATTTTCTTTGGCAAAATCGAGGAGATCATTTTCTAAAAAATCCCTACAGCCATCGAATTCAATGTGAGGTTAAGGTTCAATCTCACGGAGGAATTACATCTACCGAATAAAATAATTATGGGAAACAATTGATTTATACGATAACTCACCTCAATCCACGACTGCTCCCCGAATGTTTGCAGAATTTGATTGTTATTCGCTGTAATTGTCCGATGTAACGTCCAATACCGTTGGCTAATGGCGCCCGCAAAAAGCCGGATTTAATTATCAATGAATGATTCGACATGTTGATTGTACAGCTTCACTCAGACAATTATTTCTCCACTGAATTTTTTAATAATCAGTGTAACTTTTTGAATACAAAATTTCTCTCAATACATTGGAAATTACTGGGGGATGTATATGCAGAGCGGATTAACTAAAGTAGAGGCTGCAGAGCAAGGGTGGAGGGCGCCACACGTAATGGTGGGGTGTTTTTTTTTTATTAACCAAGTTTTTATTGCAATGCTGGGGTGTCCATCAAGTCGACGGGGTGAATTTTATTTTCTGCGGTATGAATGCTTTTTGTTTTTTATTTGTTTTACTCAAATTTAGTCGACTGCAGAACGAGCGGAAGGGGGAAGCCACATCTTGCATAATTTTAAACGAAAAAAATTATTCAATATATTGAAGATATACTACTAATAAAATTAGATTATTAGAATGAGCGCGTTGTCTTAATGGTAACGTGCTCGACTGGCACGCCGGCGGCCCGGGTTCAATCCCGGCATCATTCATTTTTTTTT